>NW_027133727.1:0-119707 GCF_026122565.2 Emydura macquarii macquarii
AGGAGAGCACAATATTAATGTTATTACAGTGTTGATACTTTTCTTTTCTTGGATACTATCTACAGAAGTTTCTGTGTTCACAATAAATGCGGCTTGTTGCCTTATCCCCTAATAAGATCCTGTAATATTTGTTATTTGGGTAACACAGACAGCAGCAGACAGCAAGGGCCTAGGCAGAGCAGGGGAGGGGCAGGCATCCCCCCCGCACCCCGCAATCCAGGACCCAGCACCCCTCTAGCCACCCCCACAGCCTGGCACCGGAGCCACGGCCCCATGGCCCTCTGCAGCGCTGTGCCCGCCACACGCAGGTGGTGCCAGGAAAGGCCCCTGCAGGTACATGGGAAAGGGCGGGTGAGGGCACAGCATGGCACCAGCCAGGCAGACAGCCTGCCACCAGGTCCTGGTCCCCTCCTGTTCCCAGGCAGATTCCCAGAGCCCCAGGCCAGAGAGGACCCCTGTGCTCATCTAGTCTGACACCCCCCCCTCCGTCACACAGGCCAGAGAACATCCCCACACGCATTCCCAGGGCAGCGCTCCTAGGAAATCAGGCCCTCTGGATTTCAGCCTGGCCGGTGGCGGAGAATCCCCGGAGCCCCTGGGTAAATCAGCCACCGACTCCCACCGGTAAAACGTGGACCCCTTCCTTCCAGGCTGAATCTGTCCAGCTTCAACTTCCTGCCGCTGGGTCGCGCTGGCCCCTGCTCGGCTAGGCTGAGCCCCCTGCTCGATCCTTGTGCCTTCGTCAGATAATGGCAGGCTGTGCCCGGGTCACCCGTCAGCCTGCTCCGCGCCCCACGGCAGGTTTGCCAGGCCTTGAATCGTCCCTGGCTCCTGGCTGTCCCCCTCCTTCACCAGCCTCCTCCGCTCACAGGCATCAGAACTGGACTCAGGGCTCCAGCAGCGCAGCACAGAGATAAACCCCCCCTCGCACCGGAGCAGAGGTTGACCACGGAGCAGGCCCCCCCCCCCACTACGCCCCAAAACAGGGAACGCCCCCCCCCCAAGGCAGAGCTGCATGTCGCCCCTTGCCAGCCGCTCTAGGGGGTCAGCCACTTCCCCCAGCCTCTCTGCCATGCCGCAGCCCACCCCAGACCCGGGGACCCCAGTAAGGGGGCAGGCACACACCCTCCCACTCAGTGACTGGCCCCTGCCCCAGTGACTGGGGGAGTTGGAGCCACCAGCCCCTCCCCCACCAGCATCCTCCCCAAAACCACAGCCCAGCCCCAGCGGGGGAAAAGGGGGGAGAGATTCAGACATGCGTGGGGGAAGGGGAGGCACCTGGGAGCATGGCAGGGACCTTTCCCAGTCCCCCTGGTGGGCACAGAGGGATCAGAGCTGAGCAGAGGGGACCAGCCCCTGCCAGACGTCCCATGGGGGGCGGAGGGCTCTGCCCTAGCGCAGGGAAGGCCGGAGCAGCAGCTGCACGTCCCTCGCCTGCTGGCAGGAGGCTGGGAGTAGGGTCGCTCTCTGGGTCTGCAGGAGGGGCGGGCGTCGGGCGACGGGACACGCTGCACCCCCTGTGCCCCCAGCCACTCATCAGGGAGAGCCCTGGATGCGGCTGAGACACCCGCGCAGGCGACACCTCTGCCCCTCGCTCACACCCCCGCTCATCCAATCCAGCCCAGACCCTGCACGTCTCTGCCCCTGCCCGTCAACGCCAGCTGCCCAGGCGTCCGGCTCCACCTGCCCCACGCCGGGCTCCCAGGTTGGGGGATGCGCCTCATGCCAGACCCACAGACAGCAAGGTCTTGAGATGCTGCTCATCTGCCCCAACGCCGGGGAGAGCCACCCTTCTCCTCCGCCCTCCCCAGGGCCTGCGGGGCCGGCGAGGCGAGGCTGCTGGCGGAGAACGGAGACGCACAGCACCCGGCAACTCACAGGTCCCAGTCCCTGCAGCCCCTGTGACTGGATGCCCAGGTGCAGGAGATGCCGCTGTGCCATCGCGCACTCCTGGCGCGGTCGTGCCCAGGTGCTCGGGCTAAGAGGGTGCATGGGAACCACATGCTGGGCCCCAGTTGTGGCCGCTGGGAATCAGGCCTTGCACCCCGCCCTGGCTCTGGCTGCCCAGGGGCTGAATTCCTGCAGCTTTTGCCCCTTCCAGAAGGCCGGAGAGTCCGGGGCGGCCCTGCCCGGAAGGGAGGCAGAGCAGCCAGAATCTCCCCTCGCCACTGGTAGCTCAGGAGCCCCAAGAGGCAGCAATTTGCCAAGGTCACAGGCTAGGGTCACAGCCAGGAATAAACTGTCTGACTGCAGCCGCCCTGTCCAGGGGCCGCCCCGGGCTGGATCGACAGCCACTGGTCTCGGCTAACTGCAGAGCGGCGCCAGCGTCCTCAGGGGAACCAGCCCAGAGCCGCCAACCCATCCCACGCCGAGACCCGCACAGCAACCAGACATCAAACGACGGGGGAAACTGAGGCACGGCACGGGGCTGGGACTTGCCTCAAGCCAACGGCAGGAGACCCCAGAGCCAGTCTCATGCTCATCTCGCCCCCCCACCCTCCTGTCCCCCAAACAGCCCACACCCCCACGGACGTCAGTCACCAGTGACCCTAGAGAGCTATGAGCCTGCAGCCTAGAGAGGAAAGGGCTCTGGCGTATCTTCCGTACCCGGTCCTGGAGGTGCGGGAGCTGCAGGGCCCAGCCCCGGCCCCGTCCAGCGATGCACACCCTGCCGTGAGCAGAGCACCCGAGCACCGTGCCCTGCTTTCCCCGAGCGGCATCCGGCCCCACCACCAAGCTGCTGCCCGGGCTTGGCCAATGGGAGGTTTCAACCTGCATTTTCAGCACAGGCGCTGCTGGACTGAGAAGGCGAACGCCCCCGCACGCCTCCCCACCCCCACGCCGCAGGCAGGCAGGGACGGGGAGCAGGGTCTGACATCCCCTTCGGGGGCCCATGCCCCGTGCAGGGCAGCAGTGGAGAGCCTGGGCCTGCTTCACGTCCTCCCTCTTCTGCACCGGAAACTCCAGACCCAAAACCTGCCCGTTAGCGCCCAGCCGCGCTGCGCCGTGACACGTTCAGAGACCAGGCAGCATCTCCCCCGCCTCCATCCTTCGCCCGTTAGCGTCTGCAGGCTCAGGGCCTAGGAAGCCGGTCCCTTCCTGCGGGTAATTCCCACCAGGCCCCACCTGGAGCCCAGCCTTCGGAGGGGGAACTTGGCAGGGAGCCTCGCTACTGAAGGGCTTCCATGGATCAGCCACAAATCTCCCATTAACAGGGATTTCGGGATTAGGTAAAAGCTCTGAAACACCTGCCACGGGGAGCCGGCGAAGGGAGAGAGATGCCCGCGCGCTGAGCAGCCCCAGTGCTATTTACTGGCGTTTGCTAGTCGCTTCACAAGTGCAAACCGCACCCGGCCAGGGCCCCACCGCACCGAGCAGGCACAGGAGGGGTCCTGGCCTACCCAGTTCGGGAAGGGGACGATTCGGACCGGGAATAGTTGTGCCAGTAAAAGCCCGGCCGTGGCTGCAATGCTGCCGTCTCAGGGCAGGCTTCACTCCCCTTCCACGCCGGACCCGCTGGACCGACGCACGCACGTTCACAGGGGTACAGCTGCCTCCCGCCGGGGTGTCACGCTGCTGGAGCAGCACCGGCCCAGCTGGAGCGGGACAGCTGTCACACGCAGACACGGCCTGAGCGAAGCTGTGTCAGCGGGGAGCGATAACCACCCTCCCCCCGCCCCAGCCCAGCCCCCAGCACGGATGCAACCCTGTCTGTGGGGCAGCGAGCTGGCCAGCTTACGCCGCGTCTCCACCAGGGGGCTCTGCTGGCACGGACGGACGAGGCAAGCAGCTGCAGTGTGGACAAGCCCCTGTGACAGTCCCTGCCTCGAGAGCCAGACAACGCGCAGGGAAAGGAAGGATTTGCCCCCCCACTTACAGCTGGAACCCGAGGCCAGGGCCAGCACCCGAGTCCAGTCTCCGGCTGGGGACAGCCTGGACAAGGATGGGCTCGGCTCCCCGCACACAGCCCTCGGGATCGGGGTTCAGGTGCCGGACGGAGGCTGACGCAGGCGGCTGAGCAGACCCAGCTCACTGCGTCGCAGCTGCAGAGGCTCCGGCAGGGCCAGCTGGGGGACGGGAGGGTCCCTAGGCCAGGTCAGTGGCCGTGCACAGGCCAGCCCTGCCCGTCAGAGCCACCCAGCCGGGTCCTGCTCCCCATGGCCCCCCGGGCACCCTGGTGGCAGCAGCCTTTCCAGGAGCGCGTGGCTGGGGTTCGGTTCAGAGGCGGCTGCCCACCCACCTTCGCCCAGTCGCTGCCTCATTCCCAGCCTGGGGCGGGATGGAAACGGGCGCTCCCGGCTGCAGGGAGCCCCACGCACACCGCCTTCTCCCTGCGCCCACGGACCCCAGCGCCTCCCTCCCCAGGCGCCCCACGCGGACGGGGACGGGGCAGCCTGCATCTTCCTAGAACCAGGGCCCAGGCAAACCCACCAAACAGCCCCAGCTGGGACTCCGATGGGAGGTGGGACCTGATGCACGGCTGAGCGTCATCCCCGTGACCGGCCAGTGGCCGTGGCACGCGTGCGGCTCCCTCGCTCTGACACGCACCCTGGGATCTGTGCTTTAGAGGAAGGCAGAGCACCCCCCCCCCGGGGACAAGGCAATAACCCCCGGCCCCCGGCACACCTGGATTCCTCCTCACACCTGCGCAGCCAGCCAGAGCCTGCACCTGTCACAGCTAAGCTGCTGGCATCTCCCTCCCTGCCAAAGCCAGAGGACGCCAGCCCGGGGGGGAGAGCCGGCGCCCTGCCCCATACAGATCTCTAGGGTCTCCCCCGGCAGAGCCGCTTCCACAGAGGCAGGGACGCTGCGCAGCCAGCGCTAATCACAGCGCCAGGAACCTCGTGCACAGCCCCGTGGAAAGCGGCTCCCCGGGTGCCGTGGCTCGGCTCTCTGAGACTCAGCACCCAGGGCCACGTCACAGGCAAGGACGCCGGCTCCACGCGGCAGAGGGGCCCCGGGGCTGGTCGTGGCAGTAGAGGCCGCACGGGCAGCCAGCCGGAGGCTGTCCTGGTCTCACATCGGCAGCCGAACCAGCAGCTCTGCTCCGACTGGACCAGGCACTCAGTACCCGGGAGCGGGGGTGCAGAGCCCATCCCACCCGCAGAGGGGCCCGTCTAACCTGGGCGGGCTGAGAACGGGCCCCAGACCCGGCCACGTCCCTCCTGAGCAGGGCCCTGGGTTTGAAGAGCCCAAGTTCCCCAGTGGGTTTGCTGCAGCCAGGCCGGACGCTCCTTGCCCCCCGCGATCGCTGGCCCTGCCTTCGGCCACCCCCCAGCAACCTTGCTGGCAGGGCCCCTCCTGCACACCGGCCAGGAAAGGGGGCTGCTTCCAACTCCATCCCCTGCTCGGCTACTGAAAGGGGGATGGGGAGAGCAACGCCCCCAACGCTGCCAGCCCCAAAGGCGCAGCCACTGTGAATGGGGCAGAGCAAAAGGAAAAGTCGCCTTCTCCCCAGTCAGTCCGGGTCCTGCAGCTCCCAGCGGTCAGGGGACCCCGGACGGTGACAGGTCAGGGGATTACAGCATATTACACGGCACCGGAACCCCCCTTCCTGCCCCCAGGATTCTGACCCCCCCAGTCTGCACAACGCCCAACCGAGATGCCACAGGCCCACCCGCTATGACCCCCCAACAGCGGTGATAGGCCCAGGGGGCTCCCCAGCCAGCTCTGGGACTTCAGGCCACAGCCCCAGCTCACCCAGCCCAGTCGGTCACCGTGCGACGCCGGCAGCCAGAGCAGGACCCCCCCGGGGGGAAGGGAGAGCTTTGCACACGTGCGTGCACGCACGCATCCTGCTCAGGTGTGCTTCGGGTTCTCTGGCCACCCCCCAGCGATGCCCGGCCTGTGCTAACCCGGTGCAGGCGCCCCGGAGCCAAGGGCACCATTCGGACAGCTCTGCTCCCTGCCGCTCCGTTCCTCCTGCTTCCTCGGCTGCCTGCGTCAGCCCCCTTCCCTTCCGGTCCCAGCCACGAGGACGGCAGCTGCGCTGGGGAGAAGTGGCTGCGGGGCCAGCAGCCAGCCCCTCTCACAGGGGGCCCGCCCCTTGGCACCAAGGACCCTGGGCCCAGACGTCACCTACACGTCTCTGTTAGCTGGCACCTGCGGGAGATTGTAGGATGTTTCCACTGGGCACGAGCTGCCTCCACTGGAGTCACGGCAGGCCCAGCTGGCTAGCCTCCCGGTGCAGAGTGGCCACGGGCTACGGAGGTGGGGGGGGAGAGAAACCGAGACACCAAGCCCTTCCTGTGCACCACGGCTAAAGCCCTGGAGCAAGCTGCACCCGAAGGCGCCTGCAAAGGGCTTGGATCTTACGGCTGCTTCCCAGGTCGGAAGCTGCAGGGGACAGTGAGTTCAGCACGCAGCTGACCGCCCCCGTGGCAGCGTGCCGTGGCAAGAAACACGTGGCAGAAGCGGCAGAGGAAGCACGTTCGCTGGACGTCTTGGCTAAAATGATCAGCAGTTAAAAGGGTGAGGCCTGAAGTGGAACCATGAGGAGGCCAGGTCACCAGCTCACGGAGCTGCAGGGACACAGCTGCGGTTGCAGGCTCTCTGCAGACTCAGGCAGACACGGCTGCATCCGTTATGCTCGGCTCACGTTCTCTGTGCGGCGAGGGCAGGGAGCTGTTTAAATGAGCCGACGTTCAGAAACCTCACGCTGCAGCAGGGCTCGGCTCTGTCATGGAGACAGGCAGCCCACCTGAATCTGGGGGAAGGGAGGGTGTGCTAGGTCCATGATGGCAGCAATCCCCCTCCCCCAAACAGCCCCGGGTTCAAAGCCAGACTGAGGTGTCCACTCCCCCAGCAACGCTGGTGGCTGCTAACCCTCCCCGGCCGGGGCCCAGACGCTCCCCCGGCCATTTGCTTGGAATTGGAATCATCTTTCCAGAAAGCCACCGGCGCATACCAGCTCCCCGCCAGACAGCCCTGCTCCCCCGTCTCGTGCTCATCGGCCCTGCGGCTCCAATGCCTCCATCCTGAGGAGGAAAAGCCAGACCCACAGACCCTCCCCAGGGTGCGTTACAGGCTGCAGCAGGCCAGGTTTGACCAGACGGGACTCAGAGAGCAGGAGACACCAGGGCTCTGCATCTGCCACCCCACTTCGCAGAGAAGGGGACTGTGGCTCAGAGCTACTGTCTGCACAATGTCCCCGTGCTGGCTTTAACCTAGCAGGCCGCGGGCACCGCAGCAGTGAAGCTGCCCCACGTGGGCTGGCTGAACCCCTCAGGACCTGGGAGCCCCCTCAGGCGGCGGTGCCACCATGTGAGCTAGACCTCAGCTAACGTGGGGACGTCTACATGCGCGGAGTCACCCCTCTGACTGCTGTGCGGATGGACCCTCCGCGACCACGACCTGCAGCCGGGAGTGAAACTGGGGGTCACCCGGCCATTCACCCCTCTGACTCCAGACCCAGCCCGCGCCGTTTGCCGGTAACACGGGGCCTTTATCCACCGGCCCAGAGACCCACCCCCAGAGTCCAAGAGCCAAGCTGGTGCCTCCACCTCACCCGTCCTCGGCGGACACAGCCGGCACGCCGTTACCCGTTCTCTGAGCGCCAGGAGGGGCAGAATCCCGTCTGCTCTCACAGCCCCGCTGGGCCAGACGCGTGAGAAACAGAACGGGCGTCAGATCGGCACCGAGCCAGCTGCGCCGGGGCAGAGACCCAGGGAACAGCTGCGAGGAGCATGCTGGGAACCGTGGCGCCCCGGCGCTTTCCGAGGGGCGCAGTCTGTCAGCTGCCAGGCTGGCACAGGCTGGGAGTCAGAGCCGCCCAAAGATCCCCACTGGGCTTCGAGAGGAGAAAATGGGAGACTCCATCAAGCAGAGATGAAATCCTGCGGCAGCTCTGCACGGCGACACCCAGAGATGCAGGATTCGCTTCCCCCCAGAGTTCGGGGGGCGGCTGCATCTCTGCTTCCCTTCATCTCTGGAGAGACTCAGCTGCTGCTGGCCAGGGTGTCCCTGCCCTGGGATGGCTACGCTCCACGACCACTCAGCCTGCCGCTGACGGAGACGCTGGCCCGGGGTCCTCCACTTCCCCATACAACACATTTCCCCGGGGTTCCCACCCCTGCCCCACTGCAGTGCAGCCCCTGGGCTGACCCATAGCACGTGGCACGCGCGTCCCTTACCCTTAGATCTCCAACGCCCGTCGGGTCCGCCCCATGCACCCCCCAGGAGGATGGGGACTGGCTATTTCAAATGGGAGGCTTCTGCCGCCCACAGTCCCTGCAGCCCGTTTCAGGCCAGGCACGCGGTCCCGGAGGGCTCACACACTGACCGCTTTGCACTCGGGACCCTCGCCGCTGCACAAACCTGGCCACGTTTCCAGGGATCATAGTCACAACCAGAGCAACCCTCTTCCCTCACCGACACCCACAGAGCCCTGCCCCCCACACAGACCTCTGCAGCCCCTAACCCCACGCCAGGGGGCAACTGCAGGGCCCAGCCTGCTTCCAGACCTGGGCCCATGATCTGCCAGCCCCAGCACTACTCCTTCATCCCAGGAATGCACGCCCTTCCCAGAGAGACGGGCAGCTGGGACTAGCTCAGCATGGGGGCGACCGGCTCTGCTTGGCCCAGGGGAGACACCCCTTTGGCTGACCGAGGCCAGGCCAGAGCCTGGCCCTCACTTGGCCAACGGCGCTGTCTGGCCTACGGGAAGGGGACTGGGAACCCTTCCCGCAGCAGGCTGGCTCCGCATTGGGACCGAAGAGCGGGCGGGCCAGCACCAGACCCCACCTGTCACTGGGATGGGGGTGGGAGGGTCCCGTTCTCAGGCCGCCGCAGCAGAGGCCTGGTTTGGAGGGGAAGGCTGGGACGGAGGCGGCACTGGGCAAGCAGACAAAGACAGAATCATAGAATCGGAAGGGACCTCAGGAGATCATCTAGTCCAACCCCTGCTCAAAGCAGGACTAACCTCAGCTATATCATCCAAGGGAGGGTTTTGTCAAGCCGCAGCTTAAAAACCTCTAAAGATGGAGATTCCACCACCTCCCCAGGTAACCCATTCCAGTGCTTAACCACCCGCCTAGGGAAAAACATTTTCCTAATGTCCAACCTAGACCTTTCCCCACCGCAACTTGAGACCGTTGCTCCTTGTTCTGTCATCTGCCACCACTGAGAACAGCCTAGCCCCATCCTCCCTGGAACCCCCTTTCAGGTAGTTAAAGGCTGCTATCAAATCCCCCCTCGTTCTTCTCTTCTGCTGATTAAACAAGGCTAAGTCCCACAGCATCTCCTCATAAGTCTTGTGCTCCAGCCCCCTCATCATTTTTGTTGCCCTCCACTGGACTCTCTCCAACTTGTCCACATCCTTTTTGTAGTGGGGGGCCCAAAACTGGACACAATACTCCAAATGCGGCCTCACCAATGCCGAATAGAGGGGAATAATCACTTCCCGTGATCTGCTGGCAATGCCTCTCCTAACGCAGCCCAATATGCTATTAGCCTTCTTGGCAACCAGGGCACACTGCTGACTCATATCCAGCTTTTTATCCACTGTAACCCCCAGGTCCTTTTCTGCAGAACTGCTGCCTAGCTCGTCGGTCCCCAGTCTGTAGCTGTGCATGGGATTCTTCCGTCCTAAGTGCAGGACTCTGCACTTTTCTTTGTTGAACCTCATCAGATTTCTTTTGGCCCAATCCTCCAGTTTGTTTAGGTCACTCTGTATCCTATCCCTACCCTCCAGGGTATCTACCACTCCCCCCAGCTTAGTGTCATCTGCAAACTTGCTGAGGGTACAATCTACCCCATCCTCCAGATCATTAATAAAGATGTTGAACAAAACCGGCCCCAGGACCGACCCCTGGGGCACTCCGCTAGTGACCAGCTGCCAGCTAGACATGGAGCCATTGATCACTACTCGTTGAGCCCTATGCTCTAGCCAGTTCTCTATCCATTTTATAGTCCATTCATCCAACCCATACTGCTTTAACTTGCTGATAAGAATACTGTGAGAGACCGTATCAAAAGCTTTGCTAAAGTCAAGGTATATCACGTCCACCGCCTTCCCCACATCCACAGAGCCAGTCACCTCATCATAGAAAGCAATCAGGTTGGTCAGGCATGACTTTCCCTTGGGGATGCCCAGAAGCGCGGTGCTGCCATGGGGATAAGCTACAGGCGTGTCCCAGAGTAACGCCCCATCCTGACCAAGGGACCCGCACAAAGGTCCAGAGACGGGGAGGGGAAGGGGGGGACGGCTGCCCCATCCCAGCACGCTGGCAGCCTGCACCCCACTCGGCTTCCTACTTAGCCCCGGGGCCGCGGGAGGACCCAGGGCATCCCCCCGAGTCACAACTATCCCCAGGGAGCAGCCCCGGGGGTCCCAGTGCCACAGAGAAGGGCAGGACAAGGAGACACAACAGACAGCGACCCTCCCGGCACGCACCCAGGCCTCCGACCCCTGCCAGGGCCGAGCCTCTGGGCCAACTCGTGCGTGCTGGCCACGTAATCACCATCAACCAGAGGGTGGGTCACGCGGCAGAGTCAGGCCAGTCCACACCTCACCACTGCACACTCTCGTGCTTCCCCCCAGAGAGGGGAGATGTCACACAGCCCCCAAGGCCAGGTCCTCGCATGCAGGCACTGCCCCGCCAAGGAACGTTTCCCCGGCCTCCCGGGGGCCCCTGGTACAGCCCAAGAAAGGAGACGAAGCGACACCGCCAGGCCCATCTCCGTCCACGGGTTGAAAACCTTAATGCCTCCTCGGGCCTGATCCTGCAATCGGAGCCAGACGGGCACAAGGGTCTGCTGGCCCAGCTCCCGTTACAGGATCGGGGCCCAGCAGGGCCGCGGAGGTTGCAGAGGAAAGCTGACGGCAGATGTTAGTGTTTTAAAAGCTGCCCGTTCCCCCCGCAGGCGGCAGGCTCCCCGAAGGGTTTTATTACGGGATTAGCTGGTGCTATTACCACCGAGTTTCCACAGCAACATCGCCCTCCGTTTCTAAAGTTACAGCAGCTTTACTTTTTAAAATCAGCAGCCGCCTCGTGCTGCTGCTGCTGATCGTTTGTGCTAGAGCAACGCCCAGACCGTCGGCTGGAGATCGCACCCCACTGCCCCGCCCTGCAGCGCTTCCACGGACGGGGCGGGGGGGAGAGGGGAAGCGACATAGTCATTCTGTGCGCCCCACACGCAGGAGAGCCCCACGTGACAAAGCCCCTAAATCATCTGGCCAGAGGTGGAAGCCGATCCGTCAAGCCTCTCCATGCAGAACCGCCGGTAGGATCAGGGCCCACACGCCGGCACTAAACTAGTTGTTATGATCAAACAACAGGCTAGTAGCAAAGCGACAGGGGACCCTCATCCTGGCAAAGGGCATGGTCAGGCTCATGGGTGTTATGGAGGGAAGGAAGCGCTCTGATCACCCGGCCTGACCTGAACAGCCCGGCCAGAGAACCTCTCCCCGTGATCCCGGCGAACAGCCCAGCAGCTTGGGGTGCACCTAGAACTTGCAGTGCAGAAAGGCAGCTGATCTCGAGGCAAAGACCCCGAAAGACGGAGAACACGCCACATCTCCATGGAATCTGTTCCCGTGGTTAAATTATCCTGTGTTTAAAAACTGCACTTTACATTTCCAGCACCTTCATTTATTCAAGCACATTTAAAAAACAAAATCCAATTTAATGTTCACCATTGATGCCACCTGGGGCTGTTTTTGCATAGACAGAAACAAGCCCTGTCAGTTTCATGTTTATTTATGGTCAGTCTCACTGGCCAGTTGTCTCAGTGATGTGGGAGATGCAAATATTGCAAGGGAAGATTTAGATAAAGAGTTTTGGGTTTTTTATTCAAAATATATTTCTCTGAACATCAGGTGCTGTGTATTTATATATGGATTAATAGCCACATAAACGGTCTGATGCGTGTCTATTAGATCACTTACACTGTCATATTTAACATGTGCTTTACACACCCACGTATGCAGTGTGGATACGTACACGTAAAAATGGTGTGCGTGCATCTCCCTCTGCCTGATTGTTCAGATCACTAACTAATAGAAGCCGAAAAGGACAGAGCAGTCCCAGAACGGAAGGACGTTTAAAAGAAAGCAAAAGTATGTCATTAAATCTGACAGTCACAGAAACGTTCCAACACACGGGAGGATTTCCCTTCAGCGAGTTGACAAAAATTCACTTGGCTCTGGTGCGGAAACGCATCAGAAGGGATTGAGAACCCTGGAGACCAAGACAGTGCAGCAGCGGACAGCCGGCTGGCAGGAGATGGGTGCTGAGGGCATGAGCCGGCCTAGGAATCGCTGCGTGGCAGGGGCGGCGGGGAGAAAAGAAGAGGTGCTTCCCGTACGGCACGGCAGGGTGAGGTGCACGGCGGCCTGCCAGGCTGGCCCGTGGCAGGGGCAGTGCTCTGCGAGGGAGCCCAGCGCCGCCGGCCAACATCTGGACGCCCTTTGCCAGTCAGGCTGGCTGCCCCGGAGCCCAGGGGGGCAGCAGCAGACCCAGAGCCTCCAGAGGCGGCCCGCAGGGCAAGGCGTGCCCGCACCCTGCCCACCCACGGAGAGGGGGCACAGCCACTTACTTGTAGGTCAGGCCGTCGGCGATGGCGAAGAGCTGCTGGGCCGTGAGGCCGTCCTCGGGCACGTAGCCCGTGCCGCCGCTGATCAGGTAATCGGCCATGCTGCGGGGAGAGGGGAGAAGGGTTAGAACCGGCCCGGCGCCCGGCAGGGATGGAGGCGGCCAGCCGCCGCGGGGCAGCCGGAGCATGGCAGGGCCCGGCCGGCCGGCACTAGGGGGAGTCCGGCTCCGGCAGCCAGGCGCGGGGCACCGCCTGGGATGCGGCCGGGGCACGGAGCTGCCCCACGCCCGGCCGGGCCGGCTGCAGCGAGCCCCGAGCCCAGCCCAGCCCCGGCCCCGGCTGCAGCGAGACCCGAGCCGAGCCGAGCCGAGCCGCGCCCCGCAGCCCAGCCTTGGCGCTGCAGCCGGGGCCGCCACCCACCTTGGCGGCGGCGGGGGGAAGCGCGGAGCCTGCAGCCGGAGGCCGGAGCCGCCGCTACCCGCCGCCGGGCCGGAGCGCCAGGCGGGCCCGGGGCTCTGCGCGGCGGTTCCTGGCGCACACGCAGGGCCGGAGCCGGAGCCGGGGCCGGGCCCGCCCCGTGGAGGAGGCGCGGCGCGGCGCAGCGAGCGCACGGCCCCGGCCCCGGCCCCGGCTCCGCCCCGCGCGGCGGCGGCTAGCGCGCACCTGGCCGCCCGGCCTGGCCCTGCCGCCTTGCCCGGACCCCGCCCCGGCCGGGCCGCCCGCGTGGCACGGCCCCCCCCCGCCGTTTGCACACAAGGCCGGCGGCATCCCTGCTCCCCCCGCCATGCACCGTGCACGCCGCCTGCAGGGACCCCCGCCATGCACCCCGCGCCGGCTGCAGAGACCTGCCTGCCAGGCCCCCCCATGCACCGCGCACGCTGCCTGCCAGGCCCCCCCGGGCACCGCAGCGCTGTGGGGGGGACCCGGGGCTAAGCCCGGGAGGCTGCGCCGCGAGCGGGGCAGGCCCGGCCCCTTGCATCGCCCGCCGCGTGCTGGGGGCTGCCCGGCCAGCGCCCCCCATCCCGCCTCCCGCCAGCGCCCCCCAGCCGCTACCTCGCCGGCTCCCCCTCGCCCATGGCGCGGCGCGGCGCGGCCCGGCTGCTCCGGCTCCCTCCACGCGCTGCTCGTGGGCGGGGAGGGAGAAGGTGGCTGCAGGAGGCAGGGCCGGGGGAGGAGGAGGCGGCACCAGCCCTGCCCACGCTGGCAGCCGGCCAAGGAGCCCAGGGCTCGGCCCGCCTGCTCCGGGCACGCAGGGTGGCCAGGATGGAGAGACCAGGGGCCGCCTGGCCCGAGCCCCCCTTACCCGGCCCCTGGGAGGGCTCTGGGGCTCCACGTGCTGCCTTTGGCCTGGCCATGCCGGGGTGAAGCAGAAGAGCCACCTCTGGGCTCGCCTGCTCTCATGGGAAACCGCTGGGGACAAAGCAGGGCAGGCGGAGGGTGGCCCTGGATGGAGCCCACCCCGACCCTGCCTCCCAGTGGGTAGCGCCGCAGCCAGAGGTTGGAAAGTCTGGAAATGCGCTGGCCGCCTGCCGGGCCCACCCGGCTGACCTCTCGCCAGCCCCTCTGTCCTTTGCGCCCCAGGGCCCGCCGCGCTGGGCGGCTCGGTCGGGACACGGAACCGTCTGCACAGCCGGGGCCATGTCCGCAAAGGCAGCAGGACACCCGGACGCTGCTCCTTCGCTACCCGTCTCGACCCACGAGTCTCTGGTCAGGCCTCGGTCCTGAACCAGCCTCCGCGGACGCCAAGGGGTGGCTCTCCGTTGACGCCAGCGGGCTGGGGTCAGGCCCCTTGGGGCACAGGCCTGGTTCAGAGAGGATGGAGCAGTTGGTTGTGCCGTTGTTCCTTGCTAAGGTTCAGGAGCAGCCCAGAAACTACCAAAGCTGCAGTACTGCACAGGCCCAATCGTCCCCAGCCCCCACACACCCCTGAGCCCCAAAAGAGCCATGGCTCCGAGACTTGCTGCGGGGGGGAGCAGTTATTGCAGGATAGCCATACTCAGGCAGGGCTAACAGAGGGATGGGGGGAATTTCTCATCTCTCGTTCCATTGAGTCTGGCAGTGAATTGCTCTAACGGAGCCGATCCTATCCCTGCGTAGGCCCATCTCTCCCTTCCCAGAGAACGGCTGGTGAACATCACACCCACACCAGGAAATACACCCTGGGGAACTCCCTGCCGCAGGAGGCCAAAGAGTCAAAGCCTCTGGCAAGGCTATACAAGGGCTGGATAACTTTTAGGGCCAACACCGACCTTTGCAGTTCTGCCCACTGGGATATCATGCTTCGCCGAGTGAGGGGAGAGCAGCCAGCGGTCAGGGAGGAAACCGGCCTCGCTCTCCACAGCGCACCTCCTTGCAGATTGGTCGGGTGGGTCACAAAGGGTTTACACCTGCTTCCGAAGCATCTGGCGCCGCCAAGTGCCGGAGAGCAGACGCCAAACTAGATGGACCCTGGTATGAACAGTACGGCTGCATGCTGGAGCAGAGCTACGGCAGGAGATGAGATAACCAGCGGGATGATCCCCCTGGTCTGAGCACTCCTACAGCAACAGCACAACGCTATGCTGGAGCCAGGGTCGCGCTCCCTCGCCTCATCTCCCCTTCGCTTGGGCTGCTGGCTGGGGCTTTGGGCCCCCTTGGAGACAGGCCAGGACTCCCCAGCCCACAGTGACTGGCTGGGTAACAGAGGAGACTGCAACCACCCAGGGACTAAGAGCAGTGGGCAAAAGGCATTTTCTGGGTGCATGTGACGTGCCTGTCATGTGTCGGTGGGGAATTGGACACAGTTAATTGGCTCTGACGAGCACGAGGGCTTGAATCTCCTGCGTTGTTTCTAATTATCTGTCCTTTTCCCTTTCCGCCTTTCTTTACTGCCCTTTCAAACGCCTCACATTACGTTGGCACTGACAACCAGCCCTCCCTGGTTTATGCAGGGTTTAAACTACTTTTCTCAGGCCTAGAAACTAAAACAATTGTTTAAAAACTTCACAGCTGCAGAGAGGGCCTGGTTTGGGGAATGGACATACACCCGGCTGGCTGTGCAAACTCCACGCCTGGTGTTGTTTACACATCCAAGTGGGGCACGTTTATTTGTGCACTCATAACTGCACCTCAGCATCCTCCCCAGCAGGTTTAGGGCAGCAAGGACCATCAACCCCTCTCCCCCAGACTTCTCCCTCCATCCCCCATAGATTAGCCCTGTGAAAAGTGAGCATGACAAAAGCCAGGCATATCTGAGACACTTGTGATTGGGTCATTTCATACAATCCTAGAAGATGAGGGATGGAAGGGACCTCAGGAGGTGTCTAGTCCAGCCCCCTGCTCAGAGCAGGACCAACCCCAACTAAACCATCCCAGCCAGGGCTTTGTCAAGCCAGGCCTTAAAATCCTCTAAAGATGGAGATTCCACCACCTCCCTAGGTAACCATTCCAGTGCTTCACCACCCTCCTAGGGGAAAAGTTTGTCCTAATATCTAACCTAGACCTCCCGCCCTGCAACTTGAGACCGTTGCTCCTTGTTCTGTCATCTGCCACCACTGAGAACAGCCTAGCCCCATCCTCCCTGGAACCCCCTTTCAGGTAGTTAAAGGCTGCTATCAAATCCCCCCTCATTCTTCTCTTCTGCAGACTAAACAAGCCCAGTTCCCTCAGCCTCTCCTCATAAGTCCTGTGGTCCAGCCCCCTCATCATTTTGGTTGCCCTCCGCTGGACTCTCTCCAACTTGTCCACATCCTTTTTGTAGTGGGGGGCCCAAAACTGGACACAATGCTCCAAATCCGGCCTCACCAGTGCCGAATAAAGGGGAATAATCACTTCCCATGATCTGCTGGCAATGCTCCTACTAATGCAGCCCAATATGCTATTAGCCTTCTTGACAACCAGGGCACACTGCTGACTCATATCCAGCTTCTTGTCCACTGTTACCCCCAGGTCCTTTTCTGTAGAACTGCTGCCTAGCCCGTCAGTCCCCAGGCTTCAGCTATGCATGGGATTCTTCCATCCTAAGTGCAGGACTCTACACTTGTCCTTGTTGAACCTCATCAGGTTTGTTTTGGCCCAATCCTCCAATTTGTCTAGGTCACTCTGTATCCTATCCCTACCTTCCAGGGTATCTACCACTCCCCCCAGCTTAGTGTCATCTGCAAACTTGCTGAGGGTGCAATCTACCCCATCCTCCAGATCATTAATGAAGATGTTGAACAAAACCGGCCCCAGCATCAACTCCTGGGGCACTCTGCTTGTGACCGGCTGCCAGCTAGACATGGAGCCATTGATCACTACTCGTTGAGCCCTATGCTCTAGCCAGTTCTCTATCCATCTTATAGTCCATTCATCCAACCCGTACTGCTTTAACTTGCTGATAAGAATCCTGTGAGAGACCATATCAATATCTTTGTAGGCGCAAAGCTTAATTCTGTTATACTGATTCTATGTGAAAGACCCTTATTCTTTTGGTCCGTGACAAACCACCCCAGCAGTCTCTGTGCGGCTTTGCATTGTGAGTATGTAGGGTGATCTGTTCACTATTGATAAGTTTGTTTGAAACTAACATCTGGTCATTGATATCCTGTTGGTAAAGTTACCAAAGATCAGTCTGTGGAACGGTTGCTATTGTTGAAGTACACACGTTTTAAGATCACTGCTTAAAGTAACATCAGCAAATGTTCTGAAATAAAAAATTCAATGTTAAATAAAATGTTTTGTAGTAATAATAAATGCTTTAAATAAAAAGAAATGTTATTGTTTCTGAAGGACACTTGTGTCTTCCAGTTACAAGTTTTAAGTAAATGTTAAGAGATCAGGGTGTGAATAGATGAATGAGTGAAGTGTGTGTGTGTGTGTGTGAGAGACCAGAGAGTGACGGGAAAAGGCACCAGTCTTGGATGTTCACAGGATTGAAGATAACAACTTTTACTGTCCACCCCAGTGATCCTGGGATCCACCTCAAAAAACCAAAAACCAAATAAACTATACAAAGTAACAATGGTCATGCTTGGAAAACATGGGTGATCGATGCTCACACCAGGATGCAGATGCAGCAGGACAAAGCAGAATGCACAGAATGGCAGAAGAGCTACCCCTTTAAAAAGGGGATGAAAAGATGAGGCCATTGGATTTGGTTCTACAGTCATCCTCCAGGAGCATTGGAGTGCACCGACAGACCCCTGCTCCTTCCCTCGTGCCTTAGCCACCTGGCCAGTGGACTAACACAAGCGGCTGAGGCTGGTAACCATGCTCCATCTTTGTAGAACTGCGTGTGTGTGTGTAGGCAATTGCTTTTTGAAATGTTTGTATTCGCAATAAATGTGGCGTATTGCCTTGTCCCCCTGAATACGATCCTGCTGTTTATTTTATAAGCATAACAACTTTGCTAAAGTCAAGGTATATCACGTCCACCGCTTTCCCCACATCCACAGAGCCGGTCATCTCCTCATAGAAGGCAATCAGCTTGGTCAGGCACCACTGGGCTTGGGAGAAACCACTGCTGGGTCCCCAGCTGGGTGTAGGGAAACAGAAGGTCTTTTACTGGTGCTGCAGGGAGGGCACCACCTGCAGCAGGCTGAATCAGCACCTGCAGGTAAGTTCTCCCCTTTGGGCCCCTCGCGCCAAGCCTGACACCTGCCGCAGGTGTAGTGAGGCAGTGCTGATTCCCAGTTTAAAAGGCCGGAAGGGACCTGTGTGATCGTCTGGTCTGACTGGCTGTCCTTAACGCTTCTGCCAGAGATGTACGGACAATACGAAGGAGTTTCCTAAGCACATTGGGACCAAGAAGAATCCCGACAACGGTGTCGCTAGAGGGAAAGAGTAGAATTACCAATACTAATGCAGAACAGGCCGAAGCGTTCAATAGTTATTTCTCTTCTGTACTTCGGAGAACACGATACAGACTCATCACATGGTGGTGAACACACGTTCCATTCCACTAGCATCTCCCAGGGGGTTAAACAGCAGCTACTGAAGTGAGACAGTTTTAACTCAGCAGGTAACTGAGGTCCAGATAACTTGCACCCAAGAGCTTTGAGAAGCTGGGCTGAGGCGCTCACTGGAGCATTCATGGTGATTTTCAATAAGTCTTCAAGCACTGGGGAAGTTCCAGAGGACAGGAAGGAAGCAAGTGTTGTGCCAATATTTAAAAAGGGGAAATGGGATAACCCGGGTAATTAGAGGCCTGTGAGTGTGACATCAATTCTGGGCAAGATAATGGGGTGGCTGTTATGGGACGCAGTTATAAAGAATTCAGGGAGGGTAACGTAATTAATGCAAATAAACATGGGTTTATGGAACTAGACACTGCCAAACTAATGTAAGTTGTTTGATGAGATTACATGTTTGGTCGATGAAGGTAATAGCGGGGTTGCAATATACTTAGATTTCTGTAAGGTGTTTGACTTGGTCCCTGTGGCGGCGGGCTGGGAGAAAGCAGGCTGAGTCAGCCCCCTGCCACTGGAGCCTGAATTGAGGGGGATTGGGACAAGCTGAGTAAAGTGCACAGGGTGGGCTGATGCGGAGCAGCTGCCGGGCTCGTTAGCCAGCCACTACGAAGGCTCACAGGAAGGAAGTGGGCAGGGGGGAGGAGACACAGCAGGAGGGTGAGCGTCCCTTGAACAGTGACTGTCAGGCCGGACTGTGTCGGATAGACGGTGGTGGGTGACAACCTGTAAATAAAGCGCACCGGTGGGAGCACGCAGCCAAAGTCGGCGAGTGGTTTTGGGGAGCAGAGGACATGAGCAGAGGGGGACCCTGCGCAAACCTGCTACAGTTCCACATGATATTTTGATGAAAAAACTAGAAGAATACAAAGTTAACATGGCACACATTAAATGGATTAAAAACTGGCTAACTGATAGGTCTCAAAATGGAATTGTAAACAGGAAATCATCAGCAAACGGGTGTGTTTCTAGTAGGATCCCACAGGGATCCTTCTGCTTTTTACCATTTTTATCAATGACATGGAAAAAAACATAAAATCATCACTGATAAAGTTTTCAGATGTCACAAAAATTGGGGGCGTGGTGGAGGTTCGGGTTTTGTGTGTTTTACACACACTCTGTTTTAATACAGCTAAATGTGAACGCATACATCTAGGAACAAGGAATGCAGGCCACACTTACACGATGGGGGACTCTCTCGGGAAGCAGGGACTCTGAAAAAGATTTGGGGATCATGGTAAATAATCAGCTGAACATGAGCTCCCAGCGTGATTCTCCAGCCAAGGGGGCTAATGTGATCCTGGGATGCATGAACAGGGGAATCTTGAGTAGGAGCGGAGAAGTTATTTTACCTCTGGATTTGGTGCTGGTGTGACTGCCACATGAACCTATGTCTGGTTCTGATGCCCGCAATTCAAGAAGGATGCTGATAAATTGGAGAGGGGTCAGAGAGGACCCACAAGAAAGATCGGAGGATTAGAAAACCTGCTTTGAGCTCCCGGGGCTCAATCTACTGAGCTTTACAAAGAGGCGGGGAAGGGGTGACTTGATCGCAGTCTGTAAGTACCTGCATGGGAAGCCCTTCCATGGGGAACAAATATTTAACGATGGATCTAACATGATCCCATGGCTGGAAGCGGAAACGAGACAAATTCAGACTGGATATAAGGTGCACATTTTTATCAGAGCGAGTAATTAACCATTGGAGCAGTTTTCGAAGGGTCGTGGTGGATCCTCTGTCACTGACAATTGCCAAAACGAGACTGGCTGTTTTTCTGAAAGTTCTTCTCTATAAAGGAACAAGTCTGGAGAGGAAACGAGCCAGTGATTCTGGAGCTGTGCACTCTAAGCAGCCTGTGTCAGGGGAGAAGCCGCCGACAGCACCAAATGTCAGAAACTGGGCTGCTGCCGCTTCTTAAATACAGCAGCAAACTCAGCAGAGAGGTAGGCGTCCCCACGTTTCACAACGTCTGAGTCTCCCAGTGACACTGGCCTGGAAATCGGCTGGAGCGCCGAGCGGCGGGATAGTGAGCGAGGCGCACTGTGGTGGGTTTAGGACTGGTTTTCAGCGGCAGCTCCAGGAATGAACTAGAGGAAGGAAGAATTGCTGCAGGTGACACTGAATGGGAAGGCACTGCTAAGGCGACCCCGACTCATCTGCCTGTTGTGATTGCTGGGTCTAAGATGTGCCCCGATGGTAAGGGCCAACGCAGAAAGGACGTGCAAGTTCATAAACGCGTCACAATTACCCATGGCTTTTTTCCAGCTTGAAAATGAACCATGGAAAATAGGTCAGGTTGTTTTCAACAATGAGTGCAGAGAACCACACAGCGAAACGGGATTGGCCCCCCCACACGCACCCCTAAGGGTCTGCTCGTCTGGTTCCAAGACTGTGGAAATCATGCTTGGTAAAAACAGAAGACGTGGAGCCAGAAGTGAATGAACCAGAATGAGGCCCAGTTGGCGGCCAACATAGCGAAAGGATGAGCTGTGCCGCCCACGTGTTCACCTCTCCCGTCCCAGCCCGTTCCATCTCACTCCTCTGGCCCCGGGACAGAAGTTCACAGTCTGGACTGGGAGGCCTTCAGGCTTTCCTCTTGTGCAAGGAACGTTGTTTTTCACTTGTGAGTCCTGAAAATCATCATAGCATCATGACACGCAGGCCTCAGCCCCTCGGGGGTGGGAGGGGAAGGGAATACCTTTCTGGCCCCTCCCCCCACCTTTTTTCCTCTGATCCTATCTCTCACGCTCTCAAATCCTGAACTCCACGGCACTGCACCAGCACAGCGAGAGGAGATGAGCCCAGCCCTGCCCCGTCTAAGGAGAAAAGACTCAGCCAGGTGATGTCCTGGATCAGAAAGTGAACCAGGGTCTAAGCACCAGGAGCTGTGATCGACTTGCCAGCCAACGTCTCCATTTGTGACCGACCAGCCGCCCCGTGTTCCAAGGACATCAACAGAAGCCGTATGTCCCCCACCTTTTCCATCCTATCTCTTCTCCATCTGGCGTCTGTTAGAAACCGAATACCCTTCACACCTCAGGAGAGACAGAAAAATTACCTCTTTCCTTTTTATCCGAGAAAGGTTGTTACTTAACCAAAAGAGACTCTGATGTTTTCCTCCAAAAGGAAAGAGACTTTTACAGGTTTTAGTAAAGTTTGTTTTGCATAATCTCTAATTTCAGTTTCAATATAAATAGCCTTGGGCACAATGTAGTAACATTTCCTTCTGTTGGCAAGTGACTGGCAGAAAGGGAAGGCAAGTGTCATTTGATTCATAAAAATCTACAGACTCACATTTCAATGGTGTCGCCCTCTCTGGCGTGGCTGCAGGGACTCCTGTCCCACCCCACCTCCCAGCTCCAACGCTTGGTAGAAATTTTGATAACACAGTGTCATCAGGAAGGGTTGAGTTGGGTATCATTGGAAAGTCCTTTCTCCCACAAACACAGAGGTACCAAACCTAGAACAAGGAGGTAGCTATAGACTGAGGAAAATATTTAAAAATCAACACTTTGTAAATGATCCTTTCACCCGGGGATGCACTGTGCACATAAAAAGGCACCGATCTCTGGTAATCCTAGGGAAGTTGGCCTGGACAAGCAGGACTGAGAACATTTATTCATCAGTCATCATCGGTCGTCCCCATCTTGGGCACCGCAATTAAACGTTGTCCCACTGACTCATCCGTGCAAGGCAGGCTGCTGGGCAAAGGTTTGCAAGGTGTTGAGTGTCTGGTCTTTGCACGTGAGCATGTGATTAGCCGAAGGGCTGATTCAGGAGCACATGGTATTTCACACATACCGTGTGTGATCGGTCCATCCTCCAAGACCCATCCATCCCCAGTAAGGGTGGGTCCTTTTGGATGTGTTCGATCATCCCGGAGCCATTCCATTGCTTGATCATTTGCCCTGTTATAGCAGGGATTGATGCACCCTCTGTGGGCAAGCAATGTTTCTCCATTTGTTGTCTTCTTGCAAAACATCCACCAGCGTCGCTCTGCAAGAGTCGTCCCCTTGGTCTTCGAATGGCAAACGCAGCACCTGAACGTGGGAGACAGAAGGGCTACGGGGCAGCTGGAGAGTGATGGAAGGGGAGATATAGACGCTCGAGAACGAGCCGGGCTTTGTTCCCTGTGAACTGAGGGGAGGTCAGTTCGGAGCAGCGGAGACCAATTAAGGCCCAGCCAGGGGCCTGATAAAAACCCCTGCTTCAGCCGGGCAGCGGGGGAGTGGAAGGGCAGCTGGTGAGAGGGTCGGAGGAGTGCGGTGACTGACGAGAAGCACAAGAGAAGCAGGCGAAGGAGACGCTGGGCGGGAGGCTGGCCTGCAGACCCCCAGCAGCTGAAAGGCCGGGGCAAGGCGGGGGAAAGTAGCAGCCGGAAGCACTGGTGGCAGTGCCTAGCCGCTACTATTACGGCCCCTGGGCTGGGACCCGGAGAAGTAGGCGGGCCTGGGTCCCTTCCCCCTTGCCTCACAGGGCTGGCCAACGGCTGGAAAAAGGGGGGCAAGGCGTGGCACCCTGAACTTCCACGAGAAAGAAAAGTGCGGGACCCACACAGTAGCCAAGCCGGCGATTTGTCACAACGTCCGGTGCATTTCCCTTCCAGAAGGATCATTTAGTCTTTCCAGCCAGCGTCACATCCTGCAAGGGCCTGGAAACCTGGCCTGTGGCAGCTGTCAATGGTCTGAAGGATAGGGACAGCGTTCCCCAGCGGCAGGCACAAACCCAGAATCCCGTGGGTGGTGTGTCACAGAGAGCACTAGCGCACCTGGTCTCATACAAAACCTCTCTCTTTGGCACTGATGGCGTGCCAGGTCATTTTAGTGTCAGCTTTCTCATGGGAACCACTAAGAAACTCGACTGAATGGGGAGAGGCAGCGGCGTCATTACGCCAAGCCACAACAGGGTTCTCTGAGCAATTCTTCATATGCTGGAGCATTTTCCCTGCAAGGTGGGAGTTAACTCAACCTTCGCACGAAGATGAGCCAGGAGCTTCCTCATTGTGACACTGGAGATGTCCGTGGAGTCAGTGATTTTGTATTGGGCTCTCTGCTTTCTGGGACTATTTTAAATGGATTCCTCTGCGTACGTGTCGAACACAAGGGGGACTTTGTCCTAGGTCCAGTATTTTCACTGTACCCTCACAACGAAGCGTTCCGCCAAATCTCAGCAACCGTTAACAGTTTCTGGTTTGCTGAGAGCTTGTCCCTCAGCCAGACCATCTAGGATTGCCCGGCTGAAAGGCCTGTCCTGAGATAAGGTCCCGGTCACGTTGTCGTAGGTGATGGCTTGGGAAGACCATGCCAGGTGTGTGTAGTTTGCTTTTCACCTGGCATTGTCCCGTTGCATTCAAACATCGATCGTGGTTTGACGTCTCAGATGGGTCGACAGCAGGCTGAGATCTGGACACGGCCAGGGGATGAGCAGACAGCGAACCTGTCTGCCGTTAGCTTGTAACCGTCCCTGCCACCTTCATGCTGACTTGCTTTGCATCTGAGCACAGCTTCGCTCTGGGCTTCTTGACTGGAGCCCATTGATGGACAGAGCCGTAGCTAATTCTCTGGGTTCTGAAGGCTTCGTGCAGTATCCCGGTGGCTGATATCTCTAGCTATCTCATTGCTGAATACTGCTTTCATCATGATATTAATGACCTCGGGGCCATCAGACGCAAATGGGTTGCCGGTGCGAGTAAGCTCATCCTGTAGCTTTACAATGGCCCCTTCTCGGCATTTAACAGCCCCTAATGAATCCAGACGGGGTGAGCGTCTACTTCTGGGGAAGGCATCGCAGCCAGACGTTTTGCCTGAAATTCGATGGCGTTCTGGGGGCTGTCAGGAAAAACCAGGAGAGAGTATCTGGATCCTGTGTTATGCCCAGTAACCCCCAGCGACTTTCACTGCTCTGTTTTCATGTTCTCAGGCTTCATCTGGACCAAGGGCCCAGAAGGGAACTGACGACCTTTGAACAACCCAATGTCCTTTTTGAAAGTCCTCCAGTATGTCCGAGTCAGACTTTTCTACATCTCTTCTCTCAGCGAGGTCCCAGGCCATCATCAT
The DNA here is from genome assembly GCF_026122565.2 of Emydura macquarii macquarii. Classification (NCBI taxonomy): domain Eukaryota; kingdom Metazoa; phylum Chordata; order Testudines; family Chelidae; genus Emydura; species Emydura macquarii. The sequence continues at coordinate 24,519 of NW_027133727.1, forward strand.
TGCCCAGTAGCTGGGTAAATCTACAGCCAAAGAAGGATTTCATGTGGCGCCAGGAGCCAATTAGCAGTGCTGACAGATCGACTGAAGCCCAGCCATCGGCGTGTATTGCCACACCAGCCCCAGAGTTGGCTTTGGCACCGATTCAGCCTCCTGGAATCGCTTGCCCCAGTCTGTGATATCGCAGCTCTCCATCACTGCGAGCGGAACGGACACCGGCCGTGTGGAACTGGGAGTGACTTCAAACACACGCATGGCATGTAACCAGGGGCATGCCCCTGGTGGGTGGATTCCAGTCATTTCTGGCTCCAGGCTGATATCTTTAGTGCCTCATTACAACTCTTTTGGCATAATAAAGAAAGCTGAGAATCAGCACCACTGAGCCGCTTCTTTTATGGCCAAGGACAGCAAATCAACCTGCAGCCTCCTTCCACTTAGAGCTACCTGGACAGTTAAAAAGTAAACCAGCTGTCATGCTCTGAGCAGTAACCGCTCACTCGAGGGCCACACTGTAACTGCGGGAGGGCGGCATGTTGGACATGCCTGTGTTAAGGTGTCATTTTAAAAACCCTTGATTTTTAAACCTTTTCTTGAATATCTGTCTACACTTGGGCTGGGTTTGTCAGGCCACTGTGGTTATGGGAGAAAGGGCTTTTGAATGATACCCAGCGCGACCCACTTCTGACATTGTATTATCGAAATCTCCGCCACCCGGCGGACCTGGAGGGGGGAGCCGGGGTGGCAGCGAGTTTCCCCGGCCACGCCACGGAGGATGGCGCCGCTGACGTTACGATCCTGTAGATTTTTACGAATCAAATGACACCTCCTTTCCTTCCCCCTCCCGACCATGCCCATAGCCTCACACACACACTCCCAGACTAAAAGGCTTGTTCTAATGTTTCGCTCTTTCGCGTGTCTGACCAATCAACTTGCAACTTTCCAACCAGTGCCTCTGGGTGTTTGCCACGGGGCCGAGTCAAGGCCTCTGTAGAAACGGCCTCCAAGCCGAAGGTCACTGGTTCAGTCTTGCTCAGCCGAAGAATCCACAGAGAACACGCTTCCCTTCATCACCCAAACTGAGCCCCCTCAAACTCCCCCCAGAGACGGTGCACACAGCTAGAATATCCCAAACCTGTTCCGGTCACGGCAACCCCCCCTTCCTCTCTGCCCCCCCATTTCCTATTTGGTTCTTTGCCCGGGGCAGGGCCGGTCTCTCACCCTGGGTCAGTGCAGAACCCAGCAGGATGGGGCCCTGGCTTCTGGGTGCCACTGTCATTCCGATTATTAATCACTACAATAAAACAACTCCCAGGGGTGCTGCCTCAGGGACCCTGCCTGCCCCCAGCGCCAGAGCCCCCACCCTATCTCACAGCAGCGACGGGGAGTCCCTGTCTAAATGCTCTGAAACACAGGGACCGGCTCTGGGCACTTTATTACAGACAGTGACCGTGGGGACGGGGCTTGGGGGGAGCAACAGAAATCAGCTGGGGGGTGGGGGGCTGGTTCACACAATGGTTACGAGCGAGCGGCGTAGGAACGGTGACAGGCAGGTTTATGGATTTTCAAAACACCGAGGAGAGAGAGATTTTAGCATCACACTGCGGCGGGGACAGAGCAGATTTGGTACCATGGGTTCAAAACCTGCGCGTGCAGACATATCTGACAGCACGCAAACACCCTCCCTCAGCGTCTGCAGCCCAAACGTGGTGGCACTGAGCTACAGAGGCCGCACAGTCCGGTGGCTAGGAAGTCGGGAGCTCAAGGTTCGGTTCCTGGCTCTGCTGGGTGGCCGTCGCTCTGTGCCTCAGTTTCCCCTCCCACCCATTGTCTCTCTTGCCGACTGACACAGTACGTTCTTCAGGGCGGGGCTGTGTCTCCCCAGTCCCTGTGCTCTCCCCAGGGCAGTGAGAAGTTGCTCAGCCCCTTCCTTTCCACACGCCCCTGTTGTCACGTCCAGGACTGCTGTCTGCTGCAAGCTGGGATTTCCCTAGGAATCCCACACCCTTTGGGTTTGCCCCAGACACAGGGAGGCCATGGGCAGCTCTGGGACATGGAGACAGACTTTGATCTTCCTGGCAGCCTGGCAAAGAGACGTTTCCACTAGCAATGCTCTCCCGTTAACTCCACCCCAACCAAACAGCCTGCTCCCAGACAGCTAACCAAGGAGGGTCAGCTATGTAGTGGGAAGAGAGAGAAGAAAAGCAAGGGAGAGTTCCTACAGGGTATTGTCACGCCAGGCAAGCGTCTCTGCAACGAGCTGTTTAGCGTAAGTGCACGCCACTGCCCGCTTCCAGAGGAAATCAGAACTGCTCAACCGCGTGTCATGGTGCCCGTATTGCTCAGAGCGAATGGAGATTCTCCGCTAGCCCAAGTGGGAGGGGCCAGGGGTTTTGGAGCAGGAGGGAGCTGAGCCCTATCCCAGCTGTCACCGTGCCGTGCAGGATTCGGATACTCCGGTGGTACAGTGAAAGGCCTATAAGAATCTAGATGGATCGATAGCAACAGCCCTGACTTTCCATGGACTACAGATCTGTCCCAGTCCCACGTGCTGCCGGCCTGAGCCTTCCCTGGACTTCTTTGGTTACTGCTATTCATCCCACCCGGCACACATGCTCCGGCTTTTAACCCCCAGACCCCTGCACTTTCTGGCTCAGCTGCCAGCAGCACGGTGTCCCCTGCACAGGGCCGTGCGAGGAGACCTCCATCCCCACCGTCTCAGCCAGGCCCCACATCAGCCCTCCAGCAGAGGACGTGTCCCCCTTCCTGGCCCTATCACAGCAACTCCGACCCGTGGGAGGCGGGGGGTCCCCATGGGCAGGGCAGAGCCGGGACCCCACGCATGGCCAGGAAGTGACTCTGAACCCAGCAGAAGGGCTCAGCGAAAGCAGCCCCCGTCCCGGGTCTCTCCATTTCTCTGTGTCTCTCCCCCCCGCACCCCACACGCAGCCATGTCCAGCCCTACTGCTCAATCCGCTCTCTGTCCAGGCAGCTGCTGGACTGACCCCCTCTCCGAAACGCCTTCGACGGGGAGGGAGGAGCCGTTCTGGCCTTTCCTCAGGTCTCTGCCCCCCTTCCCCTGCAGCCTCCCCGCGCCCTGGTCAGTGCCCAGCGCCGGCCGGATCCTGCCGGAGAGCCTCTCCGCAGCGGGGGGCCCAGCGTGAATCGGACCCACTCGCGGAGTTCTCGTTCCTCACACGGGTTGTTCGTCTGTCCCGTTTCCGAGGTGCGCCCAGCAGCACTTTCCCACCACACACAAGCTGTCCCCTCCCTGGGCGCTGCCTCCTCATGCTGGTCTCTGGAGGCCAGGCCTGCCCTGCCCCACGCAGCCGGGCCACAGGGCTGCTTCCCCTGCTCAGGATGAGCCTTTCCCAGCCGTGGCTCAGCTCCCATCTCTCCTCCCCCACACACCAGAACAGGGGTTTTTTGAGGTTACCGGCAGCTCTTAACTGGACTCTGGTGTCCTGCCGACCTGAGGTAACCCCTTCTCGGCTCATGGGGGAAAGGCCGTTACCACTGGGGCTGGCACTGCTGCCTTCCCGCGCTCTCCCGCTGTGCCTCCGGCTTCGGCACAGCACCCAAGGCTCACGCACTGGTGGCCCGGCCACCGCGTCAGCACCGCCCTGCACCGCAGCACGCCACCTTTAGAGCAGGCGGGAGGAGGCGCCTCCTGTCCCAGGCCGTCTCGGCAGGTTGAGCCCTGACGTCCGAGCCCCCGCTTGGCCCCCACTCCAGTAAGGCTCCACGTATTCCTGTCCGTTCAGGTTGTGACATGAGCCTCGGTGCATAGGCCAGGTGAGGTGCCCAGACACCCAGGTGACGGGCACTGTACAACCAGAATAACGCCCACACTGGAGCTGTTGGGCCGGATGGGTGGATCAGATTTAGACCATAAATCCTCTGGAAGCCTACGCTGACCTCTGCAACGCCCCAGTACAGACGGGGGCTTCTTCCCCCAAACAGCCGGTTGGGAGTTTTTCAGATGAACACACCTTTACTCACAATGTGGCCTTTTCTCCCAGCCAGACTTTTTCATTACAACATTTTTCAAAATTTCTCCTTTTTCCAAAATTTCTGATAGAAACAAAAAATGTTCCAACCTCCAGGTTGGTTCTGCTACGTTTCTGTTTCACTTTCTAATTTGCTTCTGTGTGACTTTTGACCAATTGGCTGAGTCACATTTTTAGAAATTTGAACGTGCTAATTGACACCGAGGTCATCACTAAAAATAATCCATTTTGGAAATTAATTCTGCCAGGGGATTGCACAACGAATGAAACCGACGTTAGGAATCAGAATGGGGCCAAAATTCTTCCCAGCCTGCCAACACTTCCATGGAATATTGTGCCAGTTTTGATCAGCTCTATGAACAAGACAAGATCTTATCCATCATCTGTATTGGCATGTCTGCTGTTCAACATATTCCTAAATGATCTGGAAAAGAAAGTAAACCATAGAATCACAGAAGACTACAGATGGAAAAGACCTCAAGAGGTCACCTCGTCCAACCCCCTGCTCAAAGCAGGACCCACCCCAGCTAAACCATCCCAGCCAGGGCTTTGTCAAGCTGCAACTTAAAAACCTCTAAGGATGGAGATTCCACCACCTCCCCAGGTAACCCATTCCAGTGCTTCACCACCCGCCTAGGGAAAAAGTTTTATCTAATAGCCAACATAGACCTGCCTCACTGCAACGAGGTGGCAAAATGTGCAGGTGATACAAAACTATTCAAGATAGTTAAGTCCAAAGCTGAGTGCGAAGAGTCACAAAATGGCAGATGAGATTCAGTGTTAATAAATGCGGAGTAATGCACATTGGAAAACAGAATCCCAACTATACGTAGGAAATGATGGGGTCTAAATTAGCTGTTACCAATAAGAAAGAGATCTTGGAGTCACTGTGGATAGTTCTCTGAAAACATCCACTCAATGTGCAGTGGCCGTCAAAAAAGCTAACTAAATGTTAGGAATCATTAGGAAAGGGATAGATAATAAGACAGAAAATATTGTGTTGCCTCTTTATAAATCCATGGTACCCTCACATCTTGAATACTGCATGCAGATTTGGTCGCCCCATCTCAGAAAAGATATATTGGAATTGGAAAAGGTACAGAAAACGGGCAATTAAAATGCAGAGGGGTATGGAACAGCTTCCATATGAGGAGAGATTAATAAGACTGGGACTTTTCAGCTTGGAAAAGAGACGACTAAGTGGGACATGATAGAGATCTATAAATCATGACTGGTGTGGAGAAAGTGAACAAGGAAGTGTTATTTACTCCTTCTCATAACACAAGAACCGGGGTCACCCAATGAAGTTAATAGGCAGCGGGTTTAAGACAAACAAAAAGAAGAACTTCACACAGCGCACAGTCAACCTGTGGAACTCCTTGCCAGGGGATGTTGTGAAGGCCGAGACTATAATGGGGATCAAAAAAGAACTAGCTAGGTTCCTGAAGGATAGATCTGTCAATGGCTATTAGCCAAGATGCTCAGGGACACATCCCCATGCTCTGGGTGTCCCTAAACCTCTGACTGCCAGAAGCTGGGACTGGATGACAGGAGATGGAATAATTGTCCTGTTCTGTTCATTCCCTCTAGCCCCAGCCACTGTCGGAAGGCGGGACACTGGGCTAGATGGACCACTGGCTCTTCTCAGGTTCTTGTGTTCTTGCCATGTGTGACCCAGGGGCGCTAGATTTAACACAAGGCAGAACGATTAAGACAAGTGGAGTGATTTGGTAGGCTCAAGCTGCCCAATGGTCTGAGTCACAAAAGACCCTTGTGCGTCTCCATGCGGGGAAGCGAAGGTTTGCCCGTTCTCCAGCCATATTCCTGCCAGTCCAATACAGTCAGGTCTGGAGCACAAGATGCATCCTGGCCTCCGCTCGCACACAAATAACGCATTGACATTCCCCAACTGCGGTCAGGAGCGACCCAGCCAGGACATGCCGGGGGCGGGGCGGGGCTGCGCGCTTTGATTTCAGCAGCTGTTTTGCATCCTACCCAGCAGTTCGGGAGCCATAAATCACTTGGGGCGTTCCTGGTACAGCATGAAACGTGGCCTGTTCCCCAGCAGGCACGTCTAACAGGCGTGTAATCAGTGGCTTGTGATCCGGCTCTACGCCTTTACCAGCGAGCAGGAGCTCGGCTCCAGACACTCCTCTTTCAAAGAGGAAAAGCCCCTGAAGTGGGGACCTGGCATCTTAGGGAGCTGGCGCGTGGCCTGATCTGAATCCCCTTGCCTCAGTTCCCCACTTGTGAACTGGGATAACAATACTCCCCTCCCCCCGCCAACCCCCCGCACTCAGGGAGATGCTGCAGCACGCTACGGGCCGGATCCTACGCCAGCGGGTCTCTTCTGTTGCACTCAGGGGCCCTGTCTCCGGCGCTGGCTGTCACCAGCCTCAGCACGCCCATCACTGCAGCCTGCCGCCTCTGCTGCCGGTTCCAGGGCCGCCCAGGGCCGCGGCGCGAGAACGGTGGGTGCGCCTCTGAGATGGGGGTGGAGGCTCAGTCTAGGTCCAGGCCACGCACACAGCCCACAACAGAGAGCAGTGCCAGAACAGGCCGTGCAGGACGCAGCAGTCTTGGCCCTGGGGGGCAGACGGACCTGGTGCAGCAGGTCTGGGGTGCAGCCGGAGACCATTGGTCTCCCGGGCTGCCAATCCGGCGCTCGTACCAGCGCAGCAGTTCACTAACACAGCCCACCTGCCTGGAGCCAAGCCCGCAGGGTGCCCCGTGATCCCCAGGGCCCGGGTCTCCCCGGAGGCAGGGATGGGCTCTTTGTTCTGGGTTTGTCCAGCGCCCAGCCCGACGGGGTTGGCGCCCTTGGCACTGAATCTGTGGCTCGGCTGGGCATGGCTGCGTAGCGCTGGTAGCCAGCAGGGAGGAGGCCCCATGCCAGGCCGCCAACCGCAGCCCCCGGGGCTGTGCCACAAACACAGGACCCCCCCCCAAACACACACAGAAAGACGGGGAGGGACTGGACTGCAGCCTGGACAGCGGCGCCAGATCCTGCCTGGCCGAGTCTCAGGGCGAGGAGGCTGGAAATAAGCAGGGGGACAGAAAGGTGTCGCAGCCCAGAGCTCAGCTCACCCGGGGCACAGCTGGCCTGGCTCCAGGGGAGATGCGTTCATCTGTGGGAGCCGGGGCTCTGGCCCTGACCGGACCACTGGTAAAGCATCACTCGTGTCCCCACGAGCCCCCGGCTGTCCTGAGCCCCCCCTATATCTCACCAGGCCCCGGCTGGAGAGGGATGGAATTGCTGGCTTCCCCATGGTGGCATAGAGCCGGGCTGGGCCATGAGATACAGGCACTCACACGCCTCCATTTCCCCCCTTCCGCCCCACGCCTCCCTCCCCCTGGGGTTCTCAAGAACGGCCAGTGTGGCAGGTCCCTGCCGAGCCCCGAGGGGGTGCCCGCGTTATTCACCGAGCGGCCAGGGCAGAGGGGCTGGGATTGGAGTGGGCGGGGGGAGGGGGAGCCGTGCGGACGATTGACAGGAGCTGGGGGGACTCATCCCGGAGGTTCTCACCCAGCGGTTGGATCTCAGCTCTGCGCCACTGCAGCATCTTCCCAAGAGCTCGCGCTTGTCCCAGCCCTGCGCTCCCACGGCCCAGCGGGCTCCTGGGCCCGTCGATGGGCACCCCAACCCCCACGAGCTGCAAGAGGGGGAGGGGTGCCCAGCACCTTGCCGGCCAGGCCCCCCGAGGAGGTCTCCGAGTCCCTGACCGTTCCTGGTCCCGGCTGCAGGGAAGTCACCACAGCCCGGCCAGGGGAGAAGAGGACGAGGACTCGCAAAAACAAGGGCTTGTGGCTTGTGGCAGCCGCAGGGACAGGAGCTGAGTGAGGGGGGAGGCAGCAGGACCCGATCGAGGCCCCAGGCTGGGCCTGCCAGTGGAGTCACGGCTCCTGGGCAAAGAGCCTTGTCTGGAGGTTGACTCGGGTGCTACCAATGCAGCAGAGCTGTGGGGCAGAGGAGACCCCCACGCCGCGAGCGCTGATCTCCCACCCAGCCAGGCAGAGGCATGCCGCCCTCCCAGCCCCGGTGCACCCGCCTGGCTGCCTGGGGCCAGGGGTCTGGCAGAGGCAGGGAGTGTGGGAGCTGGCGCCCCACACGGCGCACCCATGACAGCAGCCAGGACGTGTGGGGTCCCTTCTTGCTCCCAGCGGGAGGCAATGCCCTGGGAAGGCCCTCTCCCAGGGGGAGCAGGTTTGCAGCGTGGCACGGAGCCGTCCAAGGGGCAGGCTGGAGGGTGGCAGAGAGAGGCAGGCAGAGCGTGACTCTGGGAAGCCTGCAGAGATCCAGGAGTGCAAACACAGGATCTGGGCCACGGTCACGAGTCACGGGGCCACAGACAGGGACTGTTGGGAACCGGCTGTGCGGGGCCACGGCGAGCGATGTGCCCGTGGGGAGACGAGCGTCCCGCACCAGCCCTGGCCTTTCCATTCAAACCCCTCTCCCCAGCCGCTCTCTGCCCCCCGCCGCAGCGACCCCACGAGGGCTGAGCTGAGCACGGCCCGGGCCCCCCTCCGCTCCCCACCCGGCTTCCCTGGGCCTCTGCTGCCCCTCGGGCAGGGCTGTCCCCGGGGAGCAGGGTGGGCAGCGAGCGCCCGGCTCTGCAGACACAAAGCCCCGTCTCCAGCACTGCGAGGTGCCGACTCCTCCCGCAGGCTGCCCTCCCGTGGCCTGACCGAGCATGGCAGGCCCAGGCCCATTGGCCCAGGCTGTGGGGCCGCGTGCCCCCCGGTGCCCGAGGCTCTGTGCCTTTGGAAAATGGGGGGGGGCAGCGGGTGGCAGAGGCTGACTTGCCCCAGCTTGACCCTGGGCGGCGGGTGTCACCTGGGACCTCTCCCCTGATCTCCAAATTCTCCACCCCCCAACAGACATAGCTCACCCACCCAGGGGGCTGGGATTGGAGCCCACAACACCCTGCTCCTCGACCCCAGGCATCTGCCCCCTGGGACGCCCAGTGCCACGGGGGCACCCTTCGGCCAGTGGCAAGGCCCACATGGCTAGCATCCTTGAAGTACGGAGCAGACGCTGCCGGGGCACGTGAGACGTGTGAGCCCAGAGCACGGTGGTGCAATGGCCGAGCACGGGACGGGACTCAGGGCTGATTCACAGAGCCCGGGAGCCCAAGGTACCAAATTTGCACCCAGACTGACTGCAGCTGCTAGCCTGCATGGGGCGTCGTCTGCCTGGGGACCAGCCCTGCCTCTCCGCGGCTCAGCTTCTCCACCTGCACGTGGATTAATCCTGGCACCGTCTGGGGCTCCCCAGGGCTCCACGGCTCCTCTTCCCCCTCCTCCCCCAGACACCCAGGGCTTCCCCGCAGTGGTGGGGACAGAGCGCAGTGTTGCCTGATTCCACAGCACCCACCCCAGCTGCCCCGGCTGCAGCAACGCCCTTGTTAGTGCAAGAGGGCGACGACACACCACTGAGCCCCAGGGATCACACTCCCTGCAGACAGAGGCACACACACGTGCACACACACCTGCCCACACACGCACATGCTTTTCAATGCAGTGGGTCTTTATTGGCATGACAAGCTAGGCACGGGTCGCCTGGTGCCCAGCACAGACAGGCCTGCGGGCTCTGTCAACTCCAGCCCCTGGCGCTGGGGCAGGACCATGTAACCCTAGACTCTCCCTGACAGGGGCTTGTCCAACCCGGTCTTAAAACCACCAGTGACGGGGACCCCACAGCCTGCCTTGGGAGCCGGTTCCAGAGCTGACCTGCCCTGAGCGTTAGGAAGATTTTCCTAATATCTGACCTACGTCCGCCTTGCTGCAGATTAAGCCCATTGCTGCTTGTCCTGCCTTCAGCGGACGTGGAGAACGACTGGTCACCATCCTCTTTATAACAGCCTGTAACAGACGTGAAAACAGTTCTCAGGTATCCCCCCCCCAGTCGTCTTTTCTCCAGACTAAACGTGCCCAGTGTTTTAACCTTTCCTCGCAGGTTGAATGTTGTAAACCTTTGATCAGTTTTGTTACTCACTCCAATTGGTCCCCATCTTTCCTGAAGTGTGGGGCCCGGAACGGGACTCAGCACCCAGCTCAGGCCTCGCCAGCGCCAAGCAGAACTGGACCATTACCTCTGGTGCCTTACCGGCGACACTCCCGCTAATACATCTTAGGATGCGATTAGCCTTTTCCCAGATGTATCCCCTGGTTGACTCCTGTGCAGTCAGTGACCCACTAGAACCTGCCGGCCCTTTCCAGCAATACTGCTGCCCGCCGGCCGTTCCCCGGTTTGTAGGGGTACGTTTGATTTTTCCCTCCCTAAGTGTAGTACTTTGCACCTGTCTTTATTGAATTTCAGCTTGTTGGTTTCAGAGCAATTCTCCAGTCTGTCAAGGTCAATTTGAATCCTGATCCTGTCCCCCAAAAAGCTTCCAACCCCTCCCGGCTTGGGGGCATCTGCAGATGTCAGACGCACGCTCTGCATTGCAACCTCCACATCACTGAGGAAAACACGGCCTGGTACCAGACCCAGGGCGGGCCCCTGTGGGACCCCACTAGAGATGCCCTCCCAATCTGACAGCGGATCATCGAGAACCACCCCCTGGGCACGGCCTTTCAGCCAGTCCGCTGTGTGGGCTGTCTGCTGTCTGGGGACGGCCTGGAAGGGGCGAGCACCACATTGCTGTAAGTGGAGGATAGTGGGGGGGAAGAGGGGGAGCAGAGGACCTCACCTGCAGCAGGCCCCTTCCCCCCGCTCCCAGAGCCTGGCCTGGATCAGCACCGGAGATGTTTGTGTGCACGGTTCTCCTGGGGCAGATGCCCCCCCTCGGGCTCTGCTGCCTGTGCTCTGACTCGGGTAATGAGCCCCCGGGGGGTGGTGGGGGAGAGCAAAACAGCTCCACTCTCCGCGTCTGTCTTCAAGCTGGGGGGGAGGGGAGATTCTGACCGTGCGCGGAGAGGGCTGTGGGAACGCACAGTCCTTCATCCCACCCAGGGGCTCGAGCCCCCGGGCTTCCCTGCCCCGCCAGGGGAACGGCCAGGCTGGATCAGTGCCCAGCGCCACCAAGCCCAGCAGCCTGCCGTGACCGTGGCCAGTTGCCAGACGCTTCTGGGGCCGGGGTAGGAACCCGCCGGCCATCACACCGAGGGGTTGACGCCTCTCCTGGCCCCTAACACAGCGCGGCTGCAGCCCCAAAGCAGGAGGTTCAACATCCCTGCCAGCACAGCTGTTGTCTGCGGGGTTGTCGGAGCCGTGTGGGGCCCAGGGTGTTAGAGACGAGGTGGAGGAGGGACCGCGTGTGTGGGAGCAACGTCCATTGGGGAGAGACGCGCTTTCAAGCCACGCTGAGCTTCTGCTTCCAGCCTGGGAACCGAACGCAGAGCGTCCCGGCTAAAGACAAGGTGTGAACCGACCAGTTGGCATACCCCCTTAGCAGAGATCTCCAGGGGCCATTCCAGGGGAACTGGCTGGTAAACACCCCTCTAGTCATGGGGGGGAAAAAGTGAGAGGGGGACGCATCAGCAACTAACCCTGCAGACAACCACACACAAGAAACCCACGGATCACCCCACCTACCTTCACAGATCCACAAGCACACCCGCAATCTAGGCCCTCGGATAGCACAGAACACGCTCCAAGGGAAAAGTCCGGGACACGCACCTTAGCGCCCTCAGAACCGCCTCCACCGAACCAGACTGCTCCACCGGGGATGTAGATCACATCGTGGAATGGGCCCCCCCACATACCCTAGGAGAACCTGCTTCAGTACAGAAATAACACACACACCCCGAACGCTCACCCCTAGTGTCAGCTACCACCCCACACGGGAACCCAGACGGGGCATCATCAAACAACCACGCCCTAGACTCGATGGGGACCCCGTCCGGAGAGAACTCTTTCCTGAACCCCCTCGTCTGGCCTTCAAACCACCCCCCGCCTCTCCAAGCCCATCATCAGAAGCAAACTCCCCCCAGATCAGGCCCCACCAACTCAAAGCGACACCAGACCCTGCCAGAACAACTGATGCAAAACCTGCAGCCAGCTCTCCACTGCTACGGCCCAACAACCGCCCCCAGCGCACCTGCCAAGATCCCTGGGTCCACCGGCTGATTGCATGTTGTGGGAAACGTCTTTTCTTTTAGCAGGTGTGACCTCCCCACCTTTGAATTTCCTCACATGGCCCCTTGTTCGTGTGCTGAGCTGGGAGGACAGAAGGGCCTGAGCTCCCTTCTCCAGACCCGCCAGGGTTTTACCCTGGCCCCTGACCTTTCTCTCCAATCCCAGCTTTTCAGTCTCTCTCCACCGGAGAGTTTCCCGGGCCCTGATCACTCTGAGGCATGTGTCACAGGAAGCTGCAGAGATGGAACCTGGGCTGGCTGGGGCTCGGGGCAGACCCAGTCTGGCTGCTCCTGCGTTCCCAGGACTTTACAGCCACGACTCACCTGCTGGAGTTTTGCACGGGCACAGGTGGCCCCAGTGTTCTGCAGGGTTTTTAGGGCGGTCCCTAAGGGGATCTCTGCTGGGAGGGGGAAGGGTTCTGGCCCCAGGGCGGTGGGTTGGGGCTCCCTCCACAAAGTCTCCCGCTGGGCTCATTTCACCACAATCCCTGTGGATGCCCCAGTGGCGAGGATCCTGCCAACAGCTCCTGGCCGAGCGAGGGAATCCCCGGGGCTACAGCCAGGTCAGAGGAAGGCAGGAGATTCAGGCCACGAGTGAACACACCCGTCCAGTGCCTCCGGGGAGCAGCAGGCACAAGGGAAGGAAATGAGGAACAGATCTGCTGCGGCGCAACGTTGCAAACCGACCCGGCTCAATCCCCAGCCACGGAGCGGGAGAAACTCTCGCCGCAAAGAAAGAGACAAACCAGCCTGCGACTAAAAGAGCCACGTGCGATCAGCAGCCTGAGTTCATCCGACGGGGGAGTGGGTGGGTGGGGAAATGGCATAAGGGGGGGGCGGGGAGTGAGACGTGGCATCTGGGCTTCGGAAAAGGGCTTGGCCGTCTGACAAGAATCTAAGCTTGGCAATGAATGCAGTGACCTCGCCGTGGGCTTTGTCCCAGGGACCGTAGGCCCCGGAAACAAACCGACACCCAGTGCTGGCATCCCAGCCAGCGCAGCTGAAATACGGCCAGGGGGCTGAGCTGCGGCCAGGGGAGGAGAGCGCCAGCCGGCCCTCACCGGGGGCTCATGCTCTGCCGGGTGCACCCAGAGGGCGGCAGTCACAGGCCGCTGCACTGGGCAGGGGGCCCCAGCGGCTGGAGCGAAGACCCCTGGGAACCTGCCACCCGAGAGCTGCGGGGCGGGGTGAGCCCGGCTGGGATGCCCCCACCCTCAGCACGCTGTGGGACACGGAGCCTGCACGGTCCCCGGGCACGCCAGGCTGCTGTCCTGCCTGGAGACACTGAATATCCCTGCCGTGGCAGCTGCAGACACCTCGCCGGCCGGGTCATTCACGGTTCTGCCTCCACCCGCAGGACCCTGGCTCTGTCCCTGCTGCTGCAGCGTGGGCATGACGAGCAGCGAAGGGAGCAGCCGGGATTAGCGTGATCGTGTGGCCGCTCCAGCCTGCCGGAGCCGTAATCCCACACGGTGCGACTGGGACTGGGCCACGGACAGAGCCGCACAGTAAGGCCATGCCCTGCAAACGCTGACTGCCAGCGACACCGGAACCCACAGCATCCGTGTGCGTGTGTGTGTGGTAACTTGTGCGTCCATGTGCACGCTTGTCTGGTTGGACACACAAGCACACAATTTACCCTCGACACTAAAAATCAACCACGACCATTTAAAACACAAGAACATTTCGGTCGAATGTAATTCTCACTCTCTGCACCATTCCTAACTTTGCCTCTGCCTCAGCCCGGGCAGGGGAACAGCGCAGGGCCCTGCAGCGCGCGGGTGGCAGTGTCTCTGTTCGTGAGCCGCTCTTTTCGTTGGACTTTTAACAAAAACCAAATGGCCAGAGACCCTTTTCCTAAGCTGAGGGTTTACAAAAGACGGTCCCAGCCCCATTCCTGCAGCCAGAGCTTTGTTCCCATAGCCCTGGAGGATCCAGCTACACGGTCCGGATCTGCGGCTTGGGGCATGTGGGAGTTGACGGGGTCCTGGTAAGAACACACGTGCCAGAAATCGAGATGTGAACTTTCAGCTTTACCTACGAATAGCACCTACCCTGCCAAGCTGTCATTTCTTGCACCGACCTTCCCGGGGCGAAATCGTTTGGAACCTGCCTTGGATCCAGAAGTGCCTCCTGCCCGTCCGGGCCCAGTTCCGGGCTGATTCTGCCACGGCCATTTCAAATTCAGATGGAGCTTTGCACGGTGATTACGTAAGAACCGGAGGCACAAATGCAGCTAAGTAACTGCGGACAAACACCCGAATGCTTTTGCCCTGAGGTCACTGCAGGCCTGGCTCACCAGCAGCAGATGGAGAACGGCAAATGCTGCTTAAAAAAATTACATCAAAATAGCCTGGCTGCTTAGCATAGGCCTTTAATTCATTTCTAGCAGCCGCGAAATCCCAGGCCCGGCCCCTCACAGCTCCATGGCACAGCCTCAGACACAGAGTGCCCGGGAGCGGAGGCAGGAGAGAAGAAACCAGAGCCCGAGGCGAGTGGGTGACTGGACAGCTCCGGCGCCACTGCAGAATCTGGTTAAAAACGACAATAAAATCACCGCTCACGGCGCAGGCCCACTCGGCGACAGATTGCGTAGCAGACGCTGTCATGTGGCGCCGTCTCGGATCCGGCTTCGGACGCCGGCCCTGCAAACTATAACCTCACTGGTGTTGCTGGGATCTTGGGAAAGTCGGGAATGCGCGGTGCTCAGGAAAGTGCGGCTCTGGTGTGAGCAAAGCCCAGCGCAGGCCATGCCACTCAGAGCCCTGGAATACACCTCGTCAGCCCAGTTCCCCTGGCTGTTCCAGCCCTCTGCAATCCCCGGCTCTGCCAGGACCTCCGTCCAGACCTGCAGCCCTGCTTGCTACGCCAGCCCCAGGCTCCCCACAAACTCAGCTCATCCTGTGTCCCTCAGTCCAGACCCACAGCCCCCTCTCTGCCTTCCCTGACTGGACTCTGCCAACCATGCTGAGCCTGGCAGAATCCCAGGGAGGTTTTGTGACGTGAAGACGCATCCTGCCGAGCCGAGGGTGGAAACCACAGCCCGCTTCGCTCCAGCGGTGTTAGAAAGCAGCTGTCCAGGCCTACCTGGCAGAGAATAACAGCGTTCGGGGAGCAGCTGGGGGCCCTGCATGCCCTGGCCATGCTTCCGGTTTAACTGACAGCCTCACGCTGCGGATGGGGGCTGGACATCAGCGCGGAGCCTTTGGACCCAGACCCTGCGGGGACACAGGAGCGTGAGTGGTGCAGCCGCGTGCACGGCAACGGAGCCGCGCTGGGAAGTGAGGTCAGCAGGATCAGGGCCTTGCCATGCAGTCTGACCTGCGGGGAGGGGCACCCGGGGGAAATGCACAGACCAGAGTGAGTCGAGCCAAGGACAGAGACCCCCGGACGGGCCCAGGAAACACTGGGGAGCGCCAGCCTGAGGAATGCCCCCCGCCCCAGTGGGCCGGTTCCCCGCCGGGTGCTGCCGTTCGCACGGGCACGGACAGGCAGATGGAGAGCAGGTCACACCCACTCGGTCCTGCTGCAAACGGCTGCCTGAGGCGCCAGGCGGGTGAGAGTCGGGCCCAGACTCACAGGCCAGGCCCAGTGCTCTCAGTGGGAGTGTCACCTCCGCGAGGACTGAGCACAGCCGCCCCCAGAGGTGGCCTGGTGGAGGGGTAGCTGGGGGGGGGGCGTGTAAGAGTGAGCAGCCAATCAGATCATCCCTGTCACCTGCTAAAGCAGCAAAGGCCCATCCAGGAGAGTGGGAGGGAGGGACTGTGCCCCAGCCCAGAGCCCCAGGGGGCCGGGGGTCATGTCCTGTCCCCAGAGCAGGGGAGTGGAGTGGGGGGTATTGCACTCCATCCCCAGAGCTCACGGGGCGGGACGACTGTGTCCCTCCCTGCACGGCTCAGGGGAAGGGCACCAGGAAGACGGTCCCCTGCGTCCACTGCAAAGTGTGTGAAATGCTCCACCAGTCGCGGAGAGGGTCAAATTCGCCCTCGGCTGCTTTTCACCCACTGGGCACAGGCAGGAGTGACAACGCCAGGTCGGGGGCGGGGTGTCAGCACCACGGGGCTCAGCACCCGGATCACTGCAGGGGAGGCATTAAGAATTCACACCACCTCGCTCGGCCGAGCTCCAGCTAATGTGGACGGGTCCAGTAAGGCTGAGGAGGAATCATTTAGGGGGGACCAGGGAGACAAGCTGCAGTAGGGTTCGGAAAGGGAAGTGTCTCACGGAATCTTCCTCCCAGGGGCTGGATCCAGCCGGGAATTGTCCCCAGGGGAACGGGCGGGGCCCAACACTTAGAACATTTAATTCTAGGAACCAGGCCCAGTCCTGGCTGTGCTCCTGGGCAAACAGGCTGGCTGGGATGTCTCTGCTCCGGATGAAAGATGGTAAGGTGGAAGCAGCGCTCGTTG
This sequence comes from Emydura macquarii macquarii, assembly GCF_026122565.2. Classification (NCBI taxonomy): domain Eukaryota; kingdom Metazoa; phylum Chordata; order Testudines; family Chelidae; genus Emydura; species Emydura macquarii. The sequence continues at coordinate 41,011 of NW_027133727.1, forward strand.
GGGCTCGACAGCTTGTCTCTCTCCCCACAGAAGGTATCACCTGCCCCACCTCGTCTCGCTACGGGCCAGGAGGGACCGGTCTGATCTAGTCTGACCTCCTGCATCACACAGGCCAGAGAGCCCCTCTCCGCCCCCCATAGCAAAGTCAGGGGGTGTCTGCTCGAAAGGGACGCCGCAGCTTGACCGGCCTAGACTCCCCCAAAGCCCGTTTGCTGTCTGCGCCCATGGTTAACGACCTGAGTGAGGGTCACTGGCTTGTTAAAGACACACTCCTTCCTCCGTCTGAATGTGTCTCTCTTCAGCTGCCGTGCCTTTGCTGGATTAATGGGCCCTGCGCCAGGAGAAATCTCTTCCTCCTCTAGGTACTTAGAGACTGGATCAAGTCACCTCTTCACCTTCTCTTTGTTAAGCCTCCTAAGTCCCTCTCTGGGAGGCAGGTTTTCCAGCCCTTGAATTGTTCTTGACTTGTTCTGAGCCCCGCCCGACTTGCCAGTTCCCTTTCTGAGCAGCCGCCACCAGCACGGGGCACGGTGCCCGGGAGGGGTCTCACGGGCGCCACTAACACAGGTGACGCCTGCTCCTGCTCCTGCTCTGCAGAGCTTGGTGCTCCCTGCTTATACATGCGCTGTCTCAGCCCCCACAGCCCACTGCAAACACGCTCACAAGGCTTCCACCGTGACCTCGGGCCCAGATTTGTAAAGGTATTTGGGCCTCGCTGCACCGAGCTGATTTAGGAACCTACCTCTCATTTGTAAACGGGATTTAGACACTTTGGAGCCAAAATCCCTTCAACAGCCAATGGGAGTTTGGCTCCTAAATCCCTTTTGAAAATGAGATGAGGCCTCCAAGTGCGGCCCAGATACCTTCAGAAACCAGGGCCCAAGCCCTTGCCAGAGCTACTGCCTCTGAACTAGAGCCCCGGCCCGGCAGGCGACCTGTGTCTTTGACATCGGACCTCACCTACACACCCCACCAGCACCGATCGCGGCTCCATTGAGTGGCTCTGGGCCCAGAACAGGCCCCGGCAGAGCCCCGCTCAAAGCTGCTCCCAGGCCGAATATTCCCACGTGCAGAGATCTGGCTTTAATCCAGGGAACGGGGGCCAGGTGGATGTTGCCAGCAGCTCATTTCTCCACCGGAAGGTCCAGCGGGAGTAAATCCAACCCCTTCGCAAGCTCTTTGCAGGTTACGCTGCGCAGTTACCTTCACCAGCCTGGCCTACAGCCCCTCCCAGAACGCTCTGACCCCCCCACTGGGCCTCAGCCCCAGCCAGGTCTGCCGGGCAAGCGGGTCGGGGCCCTGCGGGCTGACAAGCCGTCAGGGCAGACAGCCGCTCCCACTGTGGTTCTCCTGAGGGCCCATCTCAAGGCTGCACTGGGGGAGTGTGTGTGTGTGTGGGGGGTCCCTGTGCTGGGAGGGGGGGAGGGGGGCAGTTTCCCAGCCTCTGCTGGAGAGTTGCTCCCACCCTCCCTGCATGCTGTTAATTCCTGTCTGGCAGGGATCATGCTCCCAGGGCCCGGAAAACTCCTTCCCAGGAGCAGATCGTGGCTGCTCCCCTGACCTGGCCAAGGGGCACCAGAGGGCAGGGGTTGCCCCAGCAGGAGGGTCTCGGCCCCCCCAGAGCCAGGGCAAGGTCTCCAGCCCACGCTGCTTTCCAGAGGACAGGCACAAGCCGACACCGGCTCCCTCCCCCCCGCCCCAGGGGCGCACCACGCTCCTCTCCAGCAACAGACGCTTCCCAGCCCCAAGCTGACCCCTCCATTCAGACTGTGCCGCCCCCCAAGGATCGCCTCCCCCACCTGGGGTGCGGGGCTGAGAAGGGGCTAACAGAGGAGAACTCCTGGTACCCCCGGAAACCATCAACAGCTGCCTGGCCTGGCCGCTCCTTGGAGGCAGAGCCAGGGCGCAGAGCCCCCCCGCCCCGCCTGCAGGGTCCCCCTGGACCTCCCCACTGCAGGGAGCCCTTCCCCTCCCACCTGGATAGAGCTCCAGGGGCCCCCGGCGCCTCTGCTCTGCCCCGGCCCCGCTCTCCGCGCCCAGCCCCTCCCCACCGTCCCGTCCGGTCCGGTCCCGAGCCCGCCGGCTGCCCTCACCTCTCCGGCTCGTAGCCGGCTTGCAGCAGGCGGGCGCTGTACCTCTGCGCCGCCGTCTCGTGTCCCGCATGCAGCGGGGCGCAGCCGTTCGCGGTCCCCGAGCGCAGCAGCCGCTGGCCGGGCAGCCCGGGCTCCCGCAGGTCCCCGACGATCAGCCGGTAGTCGTAGTGCCGGGGCTCCCAGGCGGGCGACGGGCTCCAGGGCTGCGCCTGCTGCCCCTCCATGGACCCCGGCCCCGGGAGCGCTCACGCGGGGACCGGGCACGGGGCAGCAGGGCAAGCGGGCGCGGGGCGTGGAGGTCGGGCCCCGGGCAGGAGCCTGGCGGCGAGGGGCGCACGGGGACCGGGCAGGGGCGCACGGAGCCGGGGAAGGGCGCACGGGGAGCGGGCAGTCCCCAGGGCCGTGGCGCGGGGCGGCGATCCCCCCTCCACAAGCGTCTCCCCGGCCACGGGGTGCGGGGAGAGCCCGGGTCCGGGCAGCTCACATGCCCCGGGCCGGCCGGGCAGCTCCTCCTCCGCTCCTGCCCCTGCGGCAGCTGCTCGGCGGGTCGGGGAGGCTGGGAGTGTCCAGGGCGCATCGAGCCAAGGGATTTACACTCCGCCATCTCCACCTCCTCCCGCCCCGCTTTGCACACACGGGCCGGGCGGTCTCCACCCACGCTGAGCCGGGCTGAGCCCGGGAGAACGGCGCGGGGGGAGCCAGAGGCAGAGGAGCGGAGGCTGAGCCCCAGCCCCTGCCCCAGCCCTGAGCAAGGGGGAGCCGGGGCCGGGGCCGGGGCCGGGGCCGGGGCCGGTCCGAACGGGTCGGGTGGAGAGCGGCCGCTCCGCAGAGGAGAGTTCACGCATTTGACAGGCCCCCGGGACTCCCCAGCTGTCTCCCAGGGGATCCCTGTGAAATCCTCGCAGACCCTGCCCCAGCGGTACGGGAACCACGCAGGGCCCAGCACAAGGGGCTGCTCCAGTAGAGGACAACAGCCTGCTACTGCTGCCGGCTGATGGAGCTCCTGCTCTGTGCTGTGGTGGCTCCAGAGTCACCGGCCGAGGACCCGCTGTGGCCCTGTGATATGCGGGCACCTACAGAGCCTGCTCACCACGCTGTCCTCGGAGCACTCCGCAGGCAGAGCAGTGCCGCCATCCTGCACTGAGAGGGAAACTGAGTCACGGCAAGTGACCGGGCTAAAGTCTCTCCCAGCAGGTCAGTGTCAGAGCTAGAAGCAGAACCCAGGGTCCCAGTCTGGCATCCCACCCACCATTTACCTGGCCTGTTATCTCCGTTTTAAATATGGGGAAACCGAGGCACAGAGCAGTTATGTGAGTTGCCCAAAGTCACACAGCAAGTCAGTGAGAGCTGGGAATAGAGCCCAGGAATCCTTACCCCCCCCCCCCCAAAACTAGCAGAGCCCACAGCCCTTCCAGAGATGGGAATCATGGAACCCAGGAGTCCTGGCTCCCAGCCCCCTGCTCTAACCCACTAGATCCCACGTCCCTCCCACAGCTGGGAATGGAACCCAGGTGTCCTGACACCCAGTCCCTGCAGCCTGCACCGCTCAGGCCTAGCCGATGGGCCGGGCTTTCCCAGAGCTAATCCCCTTTGGGTGAGAGCACGCCCACCTAGTAACTATGCCCTGCATTCCTCCCTGGAGGAGGAGGGTCCTTTCCTGGGGACAGAGGGAGGACAAAAGTCCCGGCTGCCAGCCAAGGGGGGGTGGGGAGTGAGATGCACAGCAATGACCACAGCTCTACTTGGTTCTGAGCTCCCAAGCCTGTCCCAAAGAGAAGGATCATTCCCTCCATTTCACAGAAGGCAAACTGAGGCCCAGGAAGGGGCCAGGCCGGGCCGGGCCCCAGGGCTCTGTGCCCAGCGTTCTCACTTCTCCTGCTCATTCCGAACCAGCTGGACTTCTCCTGAGCGTGCCGGGAGCAGGAACCGGTGGCCGCCCCCTTGTGACATGACGGGCCGGTGGCCGCTGTTTTGGCGACGTCAAACCTACCACAACAGACCCACCAGGTCTCCCCCCGGGCTGCCACCCCGGTGCGCTGTGCGCACGCATCTCTGCCCTCCACGCCGTGGGGAAGGGTGTTTGCAGAGCCCTGCCACGCTGCCCTGTGACCCAACCTTGGCCCCGCGTGGGGGTAAGGTGATAAACGCCAGATCTACCTGGAGCAGGGGGCTGGCGATGTCAAGGACAAACTTTGGAAAGGCTGGGGCCAGACCCCCTGGGTCACCTCCTCCGCCGGCGTACCTCGGGTCCAGTGAGTGTACGCCAGCCGGGAGCTGGGTCGTGGTGCCCCGCCTGGGAAACGGCTGGATGACGACGCAGACGCTGTGCAAATAGATTCAAGAGAGGACGCGTTAGCTAGAGAGCAGCATGGCCCAATGGTGAGAGCACTGGGAGGGGACGCAGGATTCCTGGCCCTGCCCTGCTGAGTGGTCTTGGCCCAGTGCCTTCCCCTCTCTGGGCCTTGTTTTCCCCTCCCACCCTCTGCTCATTTCGATCCGAAGCCCGTTGGGTGCAGCCTGTCTCCCACGGCGGCAGGCGGCAGGAAGGGGCCCACTCCTGGGTGAGGTCTGTAGGGCTGCTGGGCTAGAAGAGAAGAATACTAGACCAATCCGTTCAGACAGCCGGCCGGCCGGACAAACATCCACACCTGGTCATGCACCAGAACAACAGTTCTCGCCCGGAGGATTTGCGTGATGTACCCAGCACCTGCCCGGACGCTCTGCATTGTCCCGGGGCCGATGAACTAGCTGTTCTCTCGTGCAGCAGCTGAGCCCCGTGTACCACCCTGATTCCTGTCTAAGGTGCCAGCGTGCTCCAGGCCCCCCCGTGCCAGCCACGGCACAGACCTGCGGCCCCCAGTCCAGACAGCAAGTGTGAAAAACTGGGCGAGGGATTAGGCACCAATATACGACAAGGCCCCCAATATCGGAACTGTCCCTATAAAAGTGGGACATCCGGTCACCCTAGCCCCCACCCCGCCGGGCTGACAAGCGACAGGCCAGCCAAATCCGTCAGGGGAGGAAGCACCGCCGGGCTACACAGCGTGTGCGGTTACGGGGCTGTGGACGGGCAGGGCTTTCCACGACAGAAGGGCAACGTCACGCGCGGCTTTGACAGTGGGTTCGCCCCGTGCCCTCGCCCACCTCTCACTGGGCTGCTGCTCTGCCAGCGCCGTCGCTGCCCTTATTGCCATGGGGCATCACCCCAAAGGCCAGTCCCAGGGCCTCCCCTGAAAACAGGTCGAGTCCTGTCTCCGCGGGGCCGCCAGCCCGGAGCCAAGAGCCCTCCGCAGAGAACTCTGAATGCTAGCAGTCCAGCGCCCCCCCACATCACTGTCATGGGGCTCTCAAGGGGTAACAAACGGGGGAGGGCTTGGTCTCCATAGAGGGCCGTACAGAGTGGAATCAGGCCTGGGAACTGGCATCAGCAAAGCCAGCCCCGGGGCGAGGCTGGCAGTCCCTGCCGTGGCTCTGGGATCGAGTCTCGCCTGCTTTGAGACAGGAAGTGAAGAAGGTGGCTGCATCCAATCGGAACTGGAGGGCGGGACTCGGGGAAGTGGAGCCTAGTTGACCTGCGTGAGCTCTGGCCAGGACAGGAGTCAGGACTGGGTGTTACCCCCACCCCCCTGTGCGGGACGGGCGCGGGTGGGCAGCCCCTGGGGTTAGGTGTGTAACCAGCGCAGGCGGGTGGGGTGGGTTCTGGTCCCGGCTTTGGGATCCAGAGAGTCCCTCCCCGGCCAGCCCGTGGCTCAGCCCAAGGTCCTTTGCTGCCCCCAGTCACCGTTTACATTGCAGCTGAGATAGGCTTTGTTTGGGATCCTTGAGCTAATCCTGCTGGAATGGTCAACAGCCGCCACGGCCCCGGCACCAGCACAACAAGCTTTGTTCACCCTCTCCCAGAAACCACACCCGGGCCCAGAGACTCCTGAAGCCACCAGCCCGGTCCAGACCCCAGCCTGAGTCACCAGCCCAGCCCAGAGACCCCATGAGTCACCGACAGGGCCCAGAGACCCCCCCTGAGCCACCGACAGGGCCCAGAGACCCCCCCTGAGCCCCGGGTGGGTCCCTGGATGGCCGGTGCTAACTCAGGTTAGAAGGGCAGAGAGGACGGGGCACGCGGCTTGCAGTGCGGGTTAGGAGCTCATGTTAAAGCCTACAGAGGAGTCTGGGGTTGAAGCTGAGCTGCTAACCTGACCCGCCGAGCTGAGAGACCCCCTTTGTTTCCGGGGAAGGTGTCCCCTCACTGCGCCAGCTGTGTGCCTGGCGGGGTGGAGCGGCCCCCTGTTTGCCCCAGGGTGAGAGGAGAACTGGACTCAGCTATGATCTCTCTCTGCACCACCAGCACGGCATGCACGACGGACGGGTACCCTTACACACACACACACAGCTGTCCTGCAGGCAGGGCTTGGCGGGTGAGGGGTGTGTGTTTTGTGTGTGTTGTGTGGTAGCTGTCTGTTGATGGGGATGTTTGGTGGGGTATGGGGGGTGTGTGTTATGTGTGTTGTGTGCTAGGTGTCTGTTGATGGGGATGTTTGGTAGGGTATGGGGGGTGTGTGTTATGTGTGTTGTGTGCTAGGTGTCTGTTGATGGGGATGTTTGGTAGGGTATGGGGGGTGTTTTGTGTGTGTGTGTTGTGTACTAGGTGTCTGTTGATGGGGATGTTAGGTGGGGTATGGGGGGTGTTTTGTGTGTGTTATGTGCTAGGTGTCTGTTAGGTGGGGATGTTTGGTGAGGTGTGAGGGGGTGTGTTTTGTGTGTGTTGTGTGGTAGGTGTCTGTTGACGTGGACATTAGGTAGGGGTGCGAGGGGGGCGCATTGTGTGGGGCCAGTCCTGGGTCTGTGTGCGCCGTGTGATGGGTGTGGGGCATTGTGTGCTTGTGTGTGCGTGCATGTGTTGTGTGCCAGGTGCAGCTGTGAGAACAGCTGTCCAAGGCCAGCCAGCAGACCCGGGAATGACGCCGAGGGCGTGGAAGAATGGCCACGGGGGGCCGGAGGGAGCAGTGTGGACGCACAGGCCCAGGCTGGCAAGCTCTGGGAGAACACATGCGGCATCTGGCGGCCGGGGCCGTTGGGGTGTTGAGGGATTCTGGGCATCCCCCGTGCCGATAGCCCAAGGATGGGTTAGGGCCCCCCGGGCTCTCTGGGCGGGATGGCCCCGGGCAGCAGCTCCCAGCAGAGGAGTTGGCCGTTTCCAGCCCTGCTTCATGTGGCCGATGTGAGGAGATCTGAGACCCACCCTGCCGCGTATCACAGCCTGGCACGTAGCTAGCACCTGTCCCGTGCAGAGACGCACGAGGAGCGCCCCACAGTGTAGTGTGGGGGGTGCAGAGCTGGGCCCGGACAGCCCCCGCCCTCCAGCGTTGGCATGAAAGGTGGCAGCCTGGCCCCAGCTGCAGTCTGCTGCCGGCAGGGAGCTGGGTAGCTGCTGCAGAGCGTGAGTGACGCAGGCTGCTCTCTTGCTTGGAGATGGGCCGGTGCCCCCCACAGCTCTGCCCCAGGAGGCCGGTGCCCCCACCCGGCTGGGGCAGGGTTTGGTTAGGATTCTTTAAAATAAGAGGGTTTGTTGCTCATGACGGGTGAGAGTCAGCTTCCCCCACCCAGGTCTGCCAATGGCCCTGAGCCAGGACCGGCAACCATCTCCCCCCAGGCCCTGGCCTCCCCGGCACACACAGCTCTGCCGCTGCCCCTCAGTCCTGCCCCACAGCCCCCTGATGTCCCAGTCAGGACCTCGTCCCCCAGCTCTGCCCAGGCCCCTCAGGCCCAACCCCTCTGGCTGGGATTTCCAAGGCCCCATCGCCGGGGGACCTATTAAGAAGAATACATTGCCCAGGTCGTTAGCAGGCTTTGAACCCAGGACCGGCAGCAAGGACCACAGCCAGTGGAAGAATGCCAGGAGCTGGCAGCAGTAGCAGGTTGTTAGCCCCTAGAGGGGAAGCATCTTGGGTCCCCCGTAAACCCAGAGGGTTAAATCCTGCGGGTACCAGGGCCGGACCGTGCCTAGGCAGCACGGTGCTGGCTGTGCCTCGTCCGTGGCTTGGCTGATTGCAGAGTCCTGCTCAGCGTTGTCTCACTTGGATCTTTGCAGCTGCGTCCCAAGACACTGGCATCCTGCCGTGAAGCCAGGCCGGGAAGGCCGGGTCCCTGTGCGGTGATCCCGCCCGGAGGCCACAGAGCCCGGTCTCTGAGAAAGGGTTAAATGAGCCGCAGAAGCAAACGCTGGGCCTCAAACCCCTGCCAGGCTTGCTGGGAGCCGCCTGGAGCAGCTGCGGCTGAATCGGGGGAGTAGAAATGCCAGCGACAGGCAAACAAGCACCACTATCTCCGGAGCTGCGCTCCCTGCCCAGCCCTGCCCCAGCACCCCTGCAGCCTTCGCCAGGCTCCAGCTGCCAGGGGGCGGGAGACAGCGCTGGCGTCAGCCATGCGGGATCCCTGGTGCTCCCCCTCCGGCATCCCCTGCTCCCAGAGAGCCCAGCCTGGGGACAGAGGGGCTGCAGCTGAATAAGAATAACTTGGCGCCGGGCAGGTGGCACTGGGGCAGGGGCAATGCTGGGAGCCTGGGCCCTGGGCCCCCTGGACTCGGACGTGTCCCTGCAGCTGCTCACCCGGAGCAGCTGTGCCCGGCCTCTCTGGGCACTGGAAGCCACTGGCCAAGAGGAAGCGATGTCTGTGCCAGCCAATGGCTGGAGCTGCTCCATCAGTTGCCTGCACCTGGCTCCCTCACGGCTTGGCCTGCTGCCAGCATCACGAGATGGGATCGGCCCAGCTAGAGCTGGCGACCACGGGGATCCCATCACTGCCCATCCGCCCTGGCAATGGGGGGTGTTCTGCTCTAGACAGGGGCCTGGCGTAGAACATGGACTGGTCTAGAACTGGGAACCACTGGTCTAGAACATCCCTGGGCGTGCAGGGGAGGGGACATGTACCGGCAGCTGTCCTGGGAAATCTGCCAGGCGCTCAGTGCCTGCTGCCAGCCGGCCAGTTTGAGGGGTCCGGGGCCCCCCTGGATGTACCAGGGGGTGTTGTACCTCACAGGTGGCAGCCCAAGATTTCCCGTCTCCTTCTTGCGCTGACGGATGAACAGCCCCCCCACGGCCCCCGAGTCGTTGCCAAAGTCCCAGCCTGGCTCTGGCTGGGCTGGCCCATCACGGCTTGGCGCATGCCCGGGGCCTGTTTACCTGGGAACCCGCGTCCCCAGCCTCCTGGCAGCCTGGTAACGAGCAGCCTGTGCGTGGGTCTGGCTGCCTGGGGAGCTCCCCGGGGGGTGGGGATTAGACACAAACACACAAACACCCGCGGGCCGCCGGCCCGAGCCAAGCCTCTTAGTGAGAAAGCCGGGCTCAGCGGCCACTGGCGAGCACGAGACGCTTACGGGATTACGTAACCAGCCCTCCTGGATGCCCCCCGCACGCCCCAGCCTCGTTCCCGCCCCCCAGGGGTGCAGAGGGGAGTGCTCTGCTCAGGGGGGCACAGGCGGCCTGCAGGACCCTCCATCCCTGCACCGCTCGGCAGCGTAGCCATGGCAACGGAGCTCACCCAGGCCTGCATCTGAGTTCCCCTGTGCTGGATCCCAGTGGGGTGAGCTGCCCCCCGCTTCCTGGTGCTAATACTGGTCCAGGGCATCCCCCAGCGCTGACCCCCCCCAGCCCCTGCCCCCCGGCCGGACTGTGCTCACATTAACTCAGTGAGATTGCCGGGGTGCCCCCTCAGGGGGTCACAACATTATTATGGGGGGGTGTCTCGAGCGGTCAGCCCCCGCACATGCCGGTAAGGGTGTCATGGCATGGAGGGGTCGTCACTGTGGGTGGAGGGGGGTCATCACAGCCTGAAATATTTTCAAAGGGGGTCCCAGACCCCCTGTTCTAGCAGCTCCCTACAAAGCCAATTGACACCCAGGCCCGTGTGCCCATCCCCCCCGCCTCCCCCTCCCACACGGCACCATGCCCTTGTCCCCCTGCACACACACTCAGAGGAAGCTCCACCGCCCCTCCCCGCAGCCCAAGGTGATTTTTAATGTAGGGAAACAAGTGCATGAAAGCCGCGAGGCGCAGCAGGGCACACAACGCATGCCTCTTGCTGCCCCACGGCTGAGAGACCCCAGAGCAAAGCAACTGCTGCCCCACACGCTGGCAGACACCAGCCAAGTCCAAAGGGCCGGTACTGAAAGCAAGGGCCCCACGGTCCATGGCCCATCCGCCCAGGTCCCCACCCTTCCTGGGTCCAACCTGGGACTGCACTGGGTGTTCCGGGCATTGTGCTACCCCATGGGTAAGTTTCTGTTTGTCTGTACAGGGTCGTGCGCAGCAACGGGGCTGGAGAAATGACATCTACCCACACAAACCCAGCAGCCGTGTGTGCCGCACGCCTGCCCCGGCATGTGCGCCGCTCAATCATCTGCACGAGTGCAAGGCAAGCCATAGGGAGCCAAGGTACTGCCCACGGTACTTCGCCATGTGTAGCAGAGCAGCTGACTGATGGCCCCAGGGACATGGCTGGGGAACAGCAGCCTGGACATCTGAATGCATCCCTGTCCTCAAACCAGCACCCCCCTGTCTCCGCCCTGCCCCTCCAGCTTCCCTCCATCCCAGAGAACATGACATGGGGGGCTGAGCAAATTTCATGCACAAGGAGCCACTTTGTGTAAATTCCTAATAGGGAATTTGGGGGAAAACCCTGAGAATTTGGGGTGAAGTGCTGTGAAACTCTCGCCGCAGAACAGGTTCATCTTGGGCAGGAGTAGCCTGGGCTTCCTGACACAGCCCTGATGTGGCAGTGCACCGCACGTAGGCCTGTGTCCACACCCTAGACACCCGTGTCATATTGTCTGCACAAAGCACACCTTGTGAGGGGTCATCTGAGGACGCATCGTTTGCTGGTCAATATTGTCGTCATAAAACGGGTGGGGCAGCGTTGTCCGTGAAGTTATAAGATTTCCTTGTGCGATGTTATTAACCCGTGTTCCAAAGCACAGTTGAAGTTGGCAGACAGGCCTGTCGCAAACAGAGGAGTGTGTGCTCTGCTTCATTTCCAGCTAATCAATAACGAGAGTCATCAAGCAGGAAGGGAAACAAAAGAAGCTCCAACAGAGGAGGAAAAGGCAGCAGGGAATATCCTTCCCTGTAGACTTTTTGTCTCCTGAATCTCAGCTGGAAATGTTTCGGGGGGGGGGTGGGGGAGGGGGGCACACTATACAAAGGAGGGACAAACACCCCAATGTACCCCTCCTCCCCACTGATTCATGGCACCAAAGGCAGCATTTGCTGAATACGGGGAGAATGGGTCCTGAGCTGAGAAAGTCGGTCAGTGGGACTGCTGAGAGCAGGGGGTGAGACAACTTTGCCTTCAGTATAAGGTTGGTTAAGTTAGGCACCAGGTGTGTTTTATCTTTCTTTTTCTGGTAACCATTTCTGACTTTTATGCCTCACGACTTGCACTCACCTGAAATCTTTCTCTGGAGTTAATAAACTTGTTCTATTGTTTTATCTAAGACAGTGTGTTTGAATTGAAGAGTCTGGGAAACTCCCTGCAGGGTGGCAAGTTGCGTGCGTGTTATTTCTATTACAGCAATAGCAGACTTTATATCCATGTGTACTGTCCAGAAGAGAGCTGGGAGATATGGGACGTACATTCCTGGGGGAAAATCTGAGACGTCAGGTGTGTTGGGGTCGCCCTGCGGTACAACCGAGGCTGGTGAGAGCCGAGGTGTGGCTGGCTGTGGCACACACGGACACAGCTGGGAGTGACTTACATGCGGGAGGCTGTTGGTGAGCAGTCCAGGCTGCGGGCGCCAGCAGCAAGGCCTTGTAAAGAGCACCCCAGGATAGTGGGCAGGGGTGACACAGCCACTCGTTGGTCTGGATTGTACCTGGTACGTCACAGTCCCTGCCCCAGCAAGCCCCAAACAGGCCAGGAAACCAGCTGGCTTCCCCGGGGCTGATGCTGTTTGCAGACGACTCTGAAAAGTGACCCTGGAAGCCTCTCCTCTGCTGCTGCCCTTCCTGTTGGGCGCTCCCCTAGCCCTGCAGAGCCAGCCCATCTCTGGGGAGATGCAGCCCCGCTAGGCTGGCCCATGGACCAGCCCCGGAATGGTTAAGTCCGTCCCAGCCAGTTCCACACCTGTGCAAACCCCTTCCACAGCGGAGCAGGGCTGCATGGGTGGCACCGGGTCACAGGCTGAGGTGGTGGGGCTGGGGGGCTCATAGGGGACTGGGGTTTCGCAGTGGGGCCTGGCTGTAGTGGGGGGCTGGGGACGTGTAGGGGGGCGCAGGCTGAAGCTGGGGGCTCACGAGAGGTATGGACTGTCCTGCAGACCCTTCCTTCCTTGGGCCTGCAGGGGAAACTGAGGCCTCCACCAGACCTGCCAGGGCTTCAGTCTCCAGCCCCCAGTCAGCGGCTCTGTGCCCCCAACCTGAGCCCCTAGTGCCAGGACCGGCTGGCCTGGACCATAGCCTGTGGGGCGGCGGTGCCATCTAGCGGCCACGGGTTGTAGTGCGCACCCCTGTTAGCCGGGCTGCGCCCCGGTCCCCGCCCACGGAAGGCCCCGATTCTGTGCGCACAGACCCCACTGTGGCACCGACAGCAGCAGCAGCGCTGGGCTCCTTTCTGCTCGCCCCCTCGAGGGGCGGGGCTGAGTCCCATGGGGCGCTGTGCCGTGTGGGGAGGTGTGGGGGACGGAGGGGCTACATGCTGGCTCTTTAAGACCCCTCTCTCCACAGAACGGCTGCAAAGCCCCCTCGGGGTGAAAGGCCACGGACCTGCTGGGGTCACCCTGTGCAAAGCAGCCTCACGCTGCACCAATTCCTTGGGGGACGCTCAAGCCCTTTGCTAAGCAAAAGCAGCCCCTGTTCCATTAACGCCTTGGCCTAGGGCGTTCTGCCTTGGGATTCCTCCTTTCGGTCGGCACATGCCTCCCGGGGCACCATGCCCCCCACAGGGAGCATGCTGGGATCCTGGCCTGGGCAGCACTTTGCATCCAGCCGGCACAGGGGGAAATTCATCACTCCCAAGGCCAGGAGGGCCACTGTGATCGTCCAGTCTGACCCTCCTGCAGGACATAGGGCCTGGGACGTCCTGACTTTACCCCTGTCTGAACAAGAGCCGACCCTTCAGAGAAACCTCCTGGCTTGGTTTAAAAATGCTCGAAATGATGACGCTCCACACCTGGCAGGGGGCAGCCAAGCCCTGACTGCGCCGCATGCTGGGGACTCGCAGAGAAGACCCGGTGCCCGCGACGGATGAACTTCCTCGGGTGGCCCAAGCGAGTTTTGTCAACGGGAAGCAGCTGCGTGTGCGGGGAAGGGAAAACCTTCCCTTTGCAGGCCATGGCAGTGTCTCTGCACTGCCCCATGGGCAGTGGGAACGCCCCGCTGCCAGCAGGGAGCTGGGATTTGTAACACAGCCCGGCTAGTGAGAGCTGAGCGCCCTGGGCAGAGCTCAGCCCAGGGAAGGGCCACTGATCCGGAGGAGAGCCGCCACCAGCCACCCTTCACGTCATGGCTCTGGAACCGTGGGTACCTTCAAAAGGCCGGAGCAGGGTCTCCAGGATGTTTGCTGTAAGCCCTCAGCACTGTGAGGGGCCCAGGCCTTTAACAGAGGCGTCATTTCTCCCCTGTTAATGAGTCACCCGACTTCCACGGCTTCCCACCAGCCCAGAGACTTCAGCAGCTTTTTCTCTGCTCAGCGCCACAGCTTCCGCCCTTTGATGTCACCTTTCCACTAGCTCCCCGGTCACCCCGAACTCTGCCAGCCCAGACAGAACCTGGATTTCTACGGTAAAAACCAAGCAGGACAAACCCCTCTGAGTCCATCTCCACCCATCACAGAGACACGGGGCGGCCTTTCCGGAGGTTTCATAGCTAAGAGGGAAAGGGCCGCAGTGCGGGCTGGGGTGGGAGGACAGGCAAAGGGCTGTGTGGTCATGGGGAGGAGCCGTGGGAGGGGTGGCAGGGCAGATACGAGTGTCTCAGGGCGAGAAGCAGCAGGAGGCAGGACTGGACCGGGGGGAGAAGAGCTGCCGGGCAGGTGGGCTGATGGTGGCGTCATGCCCAGAGCATGGTGTCCAGGTGCAGGCGGAACGGAACAGCCATCCAGCCCCCTCCGCCGCACGCCCTGCAGCCGTCAATCACCCGAACTCTCGCCCTGCTGGGCCGGTGCGTGGCTGCTGCCTGCCTGCCGGTCTAGCTAGCAGCTGAGGGCTTGGCACGCCTCCAACGCTCACAGCCCTGCCGCTGGCCCGTCAGCTGTCTGGGTGAAAGGTCTGGCCGAGCACACGCGCTCACTCAGCTATGAAAGGACAGGGACTCCTCGGCCACTTCCTGGCTGCTGCCTGGATCAGTCCCCAGGGAGAAGTAAGTGTAAACGCAAAACCGAGCGTAGCCGTGATCTCAGGGCGAGGGACTGGGCGCGGCCAGGGCGTGTCTGCTCCGACACGGACTGTGCAGGGCGGGGATCCAAGTCAGCGAGAGCCAGAGACAAGCAGCTCTGCTCTCCCCAGACCTGACACGGACTCTTTCCAGCCTGCGTAGTGTCCTCAGCTCGGGCGTGGCTCGTTCGGGCTGGGTCAGAGCCGGCACAACGGAGAAGACCCAAGGCCTAGGGCCAGTAGCCGGGGGAGAGAGAGAGAGTGAGTGCGAGCCAGGCCTGGGGACGTGCACCTCAGCTGGCGTGGAGGGCGGCTCACACATGGTCTGGGCAGGGCTCCATGGTGCCCGGATGGGGAGGATGGGCCTGGCACGGGGTCGGCTTCTCAGCGCAGCTCCGAGTCTCAGTGGCAGAGCCAGCAGGCAGCCCTGCGGGCTGGCAGCCGTCGAATGGACTGGGCCTGAAATCTGTCTTGTTAACATGGCTAAGATTTCCCAGGCATTTACGGGGTGTCGTGTCATCACCGCCCCACATCACTAAACAGAACAGGATCGATCACGGGAAATCCTGCGTGCTGGGGGGAGGAAGAGGCAGGCTGACGTTTGCCCGCGCAGCCCCCAATGTTATTGTGGGAGCCCCTGGTCACATGATCAGCCGCTTTCATTGCCTCGGGACCCCCCCATTTCCCTTGCTGGTATTTAGACTGGGCGACAACAGATGCAGCGACGCCGCCGGGACGTCAGACGCCCAGAAGTCAG
Source organism: Emydura macquarii macquarii (assembly GCF_026122565.2). NCBI lineage: Eukaryota > Metazoa > Chordata > Testudines > Chelidae > Emydura > Emydura macquarii. The sequence goes on from NW_027133727.1 coordinate 56,219, forward strand.
GAGACCCCATGGCTAGGATTTGTCCTGCAGGGGTAACCGTTGCTGCACGTTTCTGATTAACAAACACCAAACAAGCCACCGTGACAGACACACAATAGACTGGGCTACGGCTGTGCCAGACACTTCGCTGAAGGTTGGATTCCAGAGCGTTAGTGTTGGCACAAAGCTAGCTTTTCACATTCAGGTTCCCTGGTTGTTTGGAGATGTCAGGGGGGCAAACAGGAAACAGCTCAGGAAATATTGGGTTTGTGCAGCTGTCAAGCCCCTGGGCTCCAGTGGCAGTTAGGAAAGTCCTCAGATCGCAGGCACCTGCAACTTGCCTTAATCTGAAGTTAGCTGATTGCTGCACGCTTTGCACTGAAACCCTTGGACCCAATTCTCCTGATGTCCACGGCCCTTGAGATTCCCCCCCCCCAATGTTTATGTAACAAGAAGGGCAGAGTTAAGGTTGTTCGATTGTGAAGGGTGCTGGCGCGCATGCTGCATGGCCAGAGGAAGACTGCGCTCTCCGTGCGTTGCTGGAGATTGGCTGCTCTCCGGTGTTTGACAAAGGGAGCTGCGACTTTCCTGGCACTGCAGAATTGGCACTGGGGGGTTTCTCATCAATTCCGAGATTCCAAGGCCAGAAGGGACCTCTGTGACCATCCAGTCGGCCCGCCTACGCAGCGCAGACCAAAGACCTGCCCCACGATCATTCCTAGAGCAGATCGTTCAGAAAACCAGCCAGGGTTGATTTAAAAATAGACAGTGAAGGAGAATCCACCATGCCCCTCAGTAAATTGTTCCCATGATTAATTACCCTCCCCGTTAAAAGTTTTATCTCCAGTCTGAATTTGTTTTAACTTCAGCTTCCAGCCATTGCAGCATTTTACACCTTCCGCTGCTGGATTAGGAGAGCGCTATTAAATATTTGTTGCCCATACAGACCTTTATAGACTGTAATCAAATCACCCTTAACCTTCTCTTGGTGGCGGATTGGTGGGAGGGGGCCATAGCCCCCGGGCGCCGGCCTGAGGGGAGTGCCGGCCAGGCATCCAGAGTTCTCTGGGGGGCACTTCACAGCCTCCTGCATGCAAACTCCAGCTGTCCGCAGCGCAGCTGGAGTCAGACCTGTGGGGCGCTCCACTGGGGGGAAGGGGGCGCCTCACTCACAGCTTGAGTCCCCCCCAAGAGGGGGGTGGTTTCCCCAGCAGGCCAGCTCAGCGCCAGGCTGCCAGCTCTGGACGGGGAGGTCCACAAATGCAAGCACTGGCCCCCGGGTGCCAGAGACCCACCGTACGCCACTGCTTTCTCTTTGTTAAGCTAAATGGATGGAGCTCTTTGAGTCTCTCATTATAAGGCAGGTTTTCCAAGCCTTTAATCTTTCTTGCAGCTCTTCTCTGACCCCTCTTCAATTTACCAACATCCTCCTTGGATTGTGGCACCAGCCCTGGACCCAGGGTTCCAGGAGCGTCGCACCGGTGCCAAACACTGAGGTAAAATAACCTCTCTGCTCCTACTCGAGATCCCCTCTTCAGGCATCCACGGAGCGCACTAACTCTTTTGGCCCCAGCGTCACACTGGCAGCTCGTGTTCAGCTGATTATCCACCTCTGACCCCCACATCTTTTTCAGAGGCCCTGCTGCCCAGCACAGAGTCCCCCCGCCTGTAAGAACGGCCTGCATTCTTTGGTCCTAGGTACATTTACATTTTGTTTGCTTGCGCCCAGTTTACCACGTGATGACTCAGAGAACTCAAACTGAAGTCCCTCCTGATGACACAGTTTGTCTTCCTACCCACTGCCGGTGCAGACGGAGCTGGTTCTTTGGTGAGATTTGGGGGGGTCGGTAGCAGACACCAGCTAGGACCCCATCTGTGCTTTATCTGTTAGGACTTTGATCCATAAACATTCAAGGTCATTTTCTTCCGAGTTATCAGTGACTCGGAACCAGGTCGAATTTATGCTCCTTGATGAGCAATTCTAATGCCTCCTGCTTCTTACCCAGCCCGAGGGCTGCAGCGTTCGCGTTGCTGGGCTTGCGCTAGGACTGCCCGCGCTGTCGTCCAGCCCAGCGACTGTGTGGAAATAGACAGGGAAGTCAGTCATCTGGCAGCTGATTCCCAGCATGAAATCTGCCCTGCCACCAGCCTTCCCCCCACTGGCAGTCACGTGAGTGCAGCTCTCCAGGAATTTCCAGGCATCCTTGGCCCACGTGACCCACGCCCAGATTCTGTTTCGGCTGCCCTCTTACCGGGAAGCTGCTCGCCCGATTCCCGCTCGTCACGGAGGGGGAAGAACTGAATGTGGAGGTCACTGGGCTGGGTGAGTTCCCCAGCCCGCTGCCTGTCCGTGCCGAACGTGTTGAGTCAGAGCCCTGGCTTCGTCCTGGCACTACCCGGGAGGCAGCTGTGAGATGTTGCAATTCTGGTCTTGCTCCAGTGTTGCGGTAGCAAAGGGCACAGACGGGCACCCGGAGGTCTGTGGGCCGGGTGCTCTGGGCCGAGCGGGCCCCACCTGTGCCCTGCATTTGGAAGTGGAGGCTCGGTGGCTGGCTGGGGTCCGTTTGCAAGGGGACTGGTGGCGGGCCAGGGTTGCCAGTTTGGCTGGACGTATTCCTGGAGGTTTCATCGCGTGACATAACCTTTAATTCCTAGAGACTCCAGGGCAATCCTGCAGCGTTGGCAGCCCTAGGAGTGACACCCAGCGCCATTGCAGTGGGTCCCAGGGGTGCAGACAGAGCCTCCCCCTACACCCAAGCTTTGGGGAGTCAGAGAAAAATGGGGCCCTGTTCCCAGCCAAACAAGCCAAGGCCCCGCCCAGTGAGGTTCTGTGAATCACCTCCGCTTTCCCCAGCTCTGGTGTTGGATCCCGTTCCTCCTGGTCTCCCTACACTCGTCCCAGTCCTGTCGGGGCCTCCTCACCATCGGCTGAGCCTCACACCCCCCGCCAGGCAGACAGCGCTATTCACCCTACGGGGCAGGGGGTGGGGAGGGAAACTCCGGCCCGGAGTAGATTCAGTGACATGCCCAGGGTCATATAGGGCGTCTGGAGCAGAGCTGGAAATTCAGCCCAGTCCAAGAGCAGCCCCTAGCTGCCAGGCCATGCTTCTCCCTCCTCTCCTCCCACTGCCAGCACTGCAGCTTGGTGCACGCTGCTGAGCCAGCTGGCTGGGTGGGGGGCACTGGGGTGCTGAGCGGGGGAGGCCCTGTCAGGGCATGGGGGGCTGAGCCACAGGCCTAGCCCCTCCTCTGGCATTGCTGGCTCAGGGGGCCTCACCCTGAAAGGTTAAAACAGGAATTGCAGCCAGCAGGTGGCCTGGGGGGGGGGGGTGCAGGGGGCAGCCTGCCTCAGGGTAGGATCTGGGCCCAGCCTCCCCCCCAGCATGGGCTGAAGATTTCCTTGGCAGCGCAGGAATGCAGGCCCTGCAGTCCTGGGAAGGGACGCGCAGGGAGGGGGCGGACCAGGACATGCCGAACGGGCACTGGATGTCCTGACTTGGGAGAAAACAGTTCCTGACAGAGCTGGTGCAACTGGGGGGGTGTTTCCTGCTTGGAGGGTGGCTAGAGCCGGGCGGGGGGTGGGGGTGGAGCTGGGACCCAGGACAGCTCTGGAAGGGGAGTGGGGTCTGAAGGAGCTAGTGCAGCAGGGAGGGGGGGTTGGGACCCCTGGGCTGTGTGCAAGGGTTAGCGCATGTGTTCCTTCAAGGGGGCGCAAGTCTCCCTCTGTTCCCCACACACCCCAGGCCTGCTTAGACGTGGGCCCCACAGGAATGGTGGCAGAAGGGCTCGTTCAAGATGCAGGGGAAGGGGCTGGCATGAAGTGCAAAGGGAGGGGACGAGCCCCAGAGCCGCTGCTCCCTCCCTCCAGCCGTCCCGGGCTGGGTTGTGCTGTGCCGGACACCCCCACCCCCCTGTGCCCACAACTGCAGCAGCGGGGGTTGAGGTTCAGACTATGCTCAGGGAGAATCTCCGGGGGTTTTAAAAGCAGCCGTGGGGATGCAGAATTGGAGGTGAAAGCAGCATTCATTTAAAAGGGAGTTTGGGCTGGGGGCGCTGGAATGGAAAGTCTCAGATCTTACGACAAAGAGAAATTCCCACCTGGCCAGACCTGCAAGTGGACATGGGCTGGACGCAGCAGGAAACGGCGGGAGCTGAACAAGAAATCCCTGGTGTTCTGGGTGGAGGAATTCTCTCTCTCTCTCTCTCGTGGTTTGCACAGTGACTTTGCAACAGGTGCAAACAACAAAGCCTGCAGGGAGAATGCAGCCGTCGGCCAGGCCCTGCGTTGTGGGTGAAAGTTGAAAGGAAGTGCTTGACTCCGAGGGAGAACGTGCTCTTCAGGCTGTGTGCGACGGGCAAGCGTGAGTCAGGGCTGACTGAGCCGAATGTTATTCCTGCTCCTGTTACGTGGCTGCTGGTTCAGTCTTCACCGTATCATCCCGGCGCTTTGCTCTGGACAAGGGCTCCCCTTCCCTCAGCCACCTCCTGCCCGGCCCTAGCCCTCCAGTGGGCAGGATGTAAGAAGCAGGGGGATCTCGACTGGGGCAGTGGAGAAAAGTGCGGGAGGCTGATGCTAAATGCAAAGTCAAGATCTGCTGCACACTCCCAAACCCGCCCTCATGCTGTGCCCTGAGCACTTACAGGACGAGTCTCCTTTCACCGGGATTATCGCACATTTGTCATCCGGGAGACATGGCACTCCCTGTGACCAATGCAATGTCGTGCCAGGACCTGGCCAGTCCAGTACCACCCTCCCCGCCCTGCAGGGGACTGTACCACGGACCTGCCACCCTGCTTCAAGCTGCTCCCTGGAGCAGGAATGGGAAGGGGGGGTCAGAGCCTGGGAAGCGGGCTGGAGCCGGTGCCGTGTGTGTAGTACTGTGATGCTGCCCCCTGCAATCCAGACTGGTGTGTAGCTGCGTCACCCCAATTCCCCACTCCTGGGCCCTGACTTACCCCGCTTTGCTGTGTGAACCGCCCACTCCTGGGTCGGCCCACACCCAGCCTCCTGCGTGTAATCGGTCCCTGGCCCAGTGAAGGAGCGCTTCCGGCCAGCCGCTCACGGGCTAGACCCCCAGCAAGCACCCCCAGTCCCAGATGGAACCCCGGGAACTGCCATCCTGCAGGGTTCGGTGCTGCACACTGCACCCTGCACCCGCATTTACACTTGTCCGTCAGTTTATCCAAGAGATTGATACGCACCAGCTGTGTCCCTCTCGGTGAGGTCTCTGCACACACTCAGTCCACATGCCCTGCTTGAGATAAAACAAACGATTACGTTTATTGACGACAGCCAGGTTTTAAGTGGCTCTAGGTCAGATTAATATAAATCAAAAGATGAATACCTGAGTCAAGGAGTTAATCACGATTAACTAAACGACAACTCGCATCTCAACCTAAGGCTAACATTCCAGTCTGTGTCCAGCTTACCACACAGGCTGGGTGCCATGCCTCTTGCAACCAGGTCCCCCCTCCCTGTGGGTAGATTCTCAGCCTTTGGTGTTGCTTAGATTCCAGGGGAGAGCCCGGGACAAAGAGACCTCAGCTTTTAACAAATTTCCCCCACGTCCCTTGGGGTCCGGTCCGGCAATGGGCATGATTTCTCCCACTTGAGCGGAAGAGCTCACAGGTGCTCAGGCCAGTCCATTGTTCCTGTATGCGTGCCCCTGCTGGGCATGGACACACAGCTTCGCCTTCTGATTCAGCCCACGTGAGACACACATTTGGGGATAGGACACTGCAGAGTTTCGTAGCTATACCTACGTGTAGGAAACATGCCACCACACCAACAGTGTGCAGCGTGCCCTGAGCGTTCCAAAGACACCCGGCGTGGCGCACTTCGCTTTGCGTCAGCCAATGCAGAGTTACGCTGTCAGGGGGAACATGAATGATACCCAGATCACACCGTACGGGTGTACCTGGGGTACAGCGTGTCACACCCTGCAGAAGGGGAGCAGGGGCGGATTGCTCTGGGGGTATTGGGCCTGGAGCAGCAGGCTGGAAGGAGGTGAAAGGTGAGGGCTGTGTGCTGGAGGGTCACATGTGGCCAGGCAGGGCCTCCTTGACTTGCAAGCTTGCAGCTGGGGGGGGGGGGGGGGGACAGCCAGGGCGGGGGGGAGGGCAGGGAGCATTCAGAGGGCTGGTGAGGGGGGGAGGGACACACGTGGCTGTGAAATGAACTCAGGGTGAATGGGGTGCAGCAAGGGGGCCCCCGAAAAGCCTGCTCTGGCCTGCGAGGGCCTTCTGTTTGGCTCCCCTGGCGTCCTGCTGCCTGGCACCCGCTGCCAGCTGCGCCCCGGCTCCTGGTGGCTCTAGCGCCCGTGCTACCTCTGCACTGCTTCACGCCGACCTGCATCGGCGCGCGCCGGCCAGCCAGTGAGCACGAGGGCTGGGACCCGGGGCCAGCCAGGGCTGAGAAGTGAGGCCAGTGTCACAGACCCCCCGCCCTGGGCGGGCTCCCTCTTCTGTGCTTGTCAGGCGGGGCCGACGCAGGGCGTGGGCCCGGGGCTCTGTAACTCCCGCTCCTACCCCCCTGTCTTGTAGTAGGGCCAGCCCCCCACATCCTTTCTCGCCTGGGCAGCATTCCTGCTCCCCCCCCAGCCCACGCAGGGACAGCCCCCTTTCTAAAAGGCGCGCGAGCTCTTTAAGGGGCGGAGCCCTCTGGCAGGCTGGCCCCGCCCCTTGGGAGGGGGCGAGGGGCGGCGGGGGCTATAAAGTCGGCGCGTTGGGGCTGGTGGGGAGCAGGCAGGCAGAGCAGCGAGTGTGGCGCGGAGCGGACCGGACCGGACCGGACCCGACCCGACCCCTGGATACATCGCGTTCGGGGCTGGAACGTTGCGGGCGCGCCGGATACATCGCGTTCGGGGCGCGCTGCAGGGAGCGGCCCCGGCCCCGGCCCCGGCCGGTGAGCGGCTGCCGAGCCCCGGCCCCGGCCCGGCTGCGGGGGGCGCGGTCCTGGGCTCGGGGCGGCCTGTCTGCGGAGGGCGCCGGCTGCTGGGTTAACCTGAGCCCGGGGGCCGCCGGCGGGGTCCGGGCTGGGGGTGGTTAAACGCGGCCCTTGGCCAGGCCCGGCGGGTTGGGGGGCGTGCGGGGCCGGCCAGCGCCGAGCGCTTAGCCCACGAGGGCTGGCGGGGGGGGTGTCGGTCTCCACGTGCTCCCCGAAGGCTGGCGGCTTGAGCCGGAGCCGCCGTGCGGGGCGGGCCCTGGCCGGGGAGGTGATAGGCTGCTGGGGCTTCCTGGCCGACGTCTCTTGTGGGGCAGCCCCTTGGCCCTGTCTGAGCCCCTTGGCGCCCCCCAGATGCTCCTGGGATGAGAGCAGCCGCTGGCCTGCTCCCGTGTGAGCCCGTTGTTTCCTTCCAGGCTGGTGACTTGCGTGTCGATTGCAAGTGCCGCGGGGCAGGGCCTGTCTCTGTCCTGTGTTTGCCCTGCTCTGGGACAGGGCTTGTAAAGGCTGCGGTCACACAAATAGGGGCGGTGGGGCAGCCCCCCTTGCTGGTGGGTGAAGGTAGCGCGTGTGAAAGGCTTCAAGAGCGTCTCTGCCTTACAGCTGAGGTGTGGGAGGGTGTCTGGCTCTGCCCTGCGTGGGTGAGTGGTGATGTGCGGGGGGTGCTCTGTGACCAGCTGTCTCCTCTGTCTGCTGAGTGAATGCAGTGCGTGCGGGTGGCAGATGTGACCGAAGACCAGCGCTAAGGCCTGACTAAATGGCTCCTTCCCCCCCCTCACTCCCAGCCTGACAGCAGGGCAGGGCAGTCAGACCAGCCAACTCTGTTTGTCCAGTGCCTGGAGCAAATGGGACCCCCCAACCTGCCTTCCCCATGGGGAGGGGTGGATGCCAAATGGAGAGGACTTGTGTTCAAAGCTTTCCAGCCTGAGTCTGTTGCAGAGGCCCCACACCTGGGGATGCCTGGGGGGAGGGGGGATCTCCCTGGGTGCCAATGGCAGCTGTTACCCCACTAGGGGCTTAGTGAGTGCTGTAGCAGGAGCCAGTGCTGGGTGGTCTCTAGACTCTGAGCCGGGCCCCTGGGTGAGGGGAGCCGGCAGACAGGAGCCCAGGCTGGAGGAAGGCATTGGGGTGTGGTGCTGGGGCAGGATCCCTGCCCAACTGGCTGATTGCAAGGGTCTGTTTCAGGACCACAGGCTCCTTCCTGACCTGGCCAAGCCGATGACCCCGGCTTGCCGTAGCCAATGAGTGCCTCACCCCCAATGGCCGGTGACGTAGCAGGCCAGCGATTGCCAGCATGTGCGCACGCTGGCAGACTTCCGCCTCAGGACAGGAAGATGATGCCCACAATTACCCACTCCCAAAATCCCCCCCCCCCCCCCCCCCCCCCCCCCCGTTGTTATGTAGCTACTCCATGGCCAGCTGTGAAATTCCCTGTTGCACACTTGATTATCGAGTGTTCAGCTGCTCACTGGCAGTAACAAACTCGATTTGAGGGGGGCACTTGGCACTATCCTGAGTGTCTAGCAGGTCCCGGCGGCTCTTCCTTTGCCCTGGACCCAAATCAGGGACTTCCCAAAAGCGCCAAGGCTTGGCTTACCCCCCGGAAGGGTTAGTCCAGTGGCTTGTTAACCATGCCAGCGCTGAGGTTGACAATTGTATTGCGTGTCTGCTGCTAGCTGACACGTGGGGCCTTCATGTCTCCCATGCAGTAAGTTCACCAGCTCTCCTTGACGCAGATCTCTCTCCCCCCCAGGAGCAGACTGGTGGTGTTTGGGGCCTTGACGCCACGTCCTTCCCTCATCCAGGAGCCAGACGGGTGCCCGGCAGTGCCTGCCCAGCCATGCAGTGGGTGGCGAAGCTCTACGTGCTGGGCCTGCTGCTGTCCCTGCTCTCGGTTCTCTTTGGATTGATGGACTCCCTGGGCAGCCTGCTGGTCCCTCCGGGCCTGGAGCGGTGCCTGTCCGGCCCGTGGGCTGAACCAGAGGGCAGCCTTGCGGAGGAGCTGTGGCCGGCCAGCCGAGGGCAGGCGGAGGGAAGGACTAACAAAGCCTTTGGCTCGTACCTGTGAGCGCGGCAGGGGCAGCTCCTGCCTGCTGAGCGTGGTGCCTGGACTCTAGCTCCGGCTGCCTGGGGGCTGGTCTCGCCTTTCCTGGGAGACACGGTGGCAAAGCCTCCTGGGCAGGCAATGGCTGCCCCTGCCATCCAGCATCGGGCCGGGTGGGGGCTACTTGGGCTATGTCCCTGCGGGAGAAGTGGGGGTGGCAGGGCACCATGAGCCCCTTCAGGTGGGACTGGACTCTTGGCCCACCCTGGGGTGGCTTTGCTGCCTGGTGAGGTGGAAAAGGGGTGGTTTTATGGGTGGGGGAGGGAGTGAAGCTCAGGGGAAACCCACGTGTTTCTGACTCCTCTGCCTGTGCTGTTGCACAGCTCTCTGGAAAGCTGGGGGGGTGGGGCGGCTGCCCCTCCCACACGTCTCCGGTGTGTGCACCAGCTCCTGGCGCAGGGGAGCCTCGTGCTGAGCCGGGATCAGTGGCTCACTTTGCCTGTCGTGGGCTGTGGATGCAGCTTTTGGTGCTGGCCCCTGCCCAGCTCCGGGCTGTCTGTGGGCTGCGGTGTCCCGGAGCTTGTCCCCTCCGGCCTCCACTTCTGTGCAATAAAAAGAGGAATGCTTCTGAAATGTTCCTTGTCCTTGTCTGCATTGCAGGGACGGCCCATGGGATTGAAACCACCCGTTTGTGTGGGGGCAGAGTTCTTCGGTCCCTCATGCGCAGCTCTGGGGACTCCCTCCCAGCAGTGGCTAGGGGTCCCTGGGCCGGGTGTGGCACTTGCCTCCTGCTGGAGCTGGGAGGGCTGCGGTCTGGGGCTCTGTGCCCTAAGTTCCTTCCACAGGAATGGTCCCACCTCACTGTAGCCAGATGTGAGGCTGCACCTGCTTCCGCACCAGCCTATTGCCAGCAGCCTGGGAGCTGGGGGGGCTCTCATGCCCCCATTGGACAAAGCTGCTGATATGGAGATGAGCACAGTGTTTGCATAAGTGTGCGGGAGTGGGGGAGCCCTCCTTGCCTTGCTGCACCCTCTCTCCCTCCCCCCCCAGCACCTGCCTCATCTCCCATCTTAGCCCCTCAGCAGCCTGTGCTGCCCTGGCCCTGCTGCCAGGGGAAGGGGGGTGGGAGCCAGGACCCCCGTGACTTGCAGCTGCTGGCAGGCCAGGCCCTAGCTCTGGTGCAGGTCGCCTGCCTCTGACTGTGACATCACAAACTCTGCAGGCTCCTGAGGGGAGGTGGCGGCTGGGGCCTGGCCTGTCTCCAGCCATGGCAGGTGTAGAGCCGGGGCCTGCTGTGGGGCGGAGGTGTGACAGAGGAGCTGGGCGGCTGTAGCAGGCAGGAGCAGCATGCTGGGTCTCTGAAGAGCTGCTGCTGCTCTGGGGCCTGCATGGCCAGCTGCAGCCGGCTGCTTGCGGCTGACCCAGCCAGCGGGGTGCCCCTCGGGGTGGAAGGGGGGGTGCTCTGTCAGCTGCTGCGCTCTCCGGCTTACAACCTTTTCCCCAGGTCTGCGGTGTTTGAAAGTAACTTCATCCAGGTACGTCCCTCAGCCTCCCGGCCCTGCTGCTGCTTTGACCTGCTCTACGAGCACAGACGAACACGTGGTTCCAGCCTCCCTCATCCCTGTGTGGGCTGGCTAGTGCCCCGGGCTGGAACCAAGCCCCTGCCCCTTTGCTTTAGAGTTCCCCAGGTGGTGGCATAGCTAGTCCCCCTCTGTGGCTGGAAGCAGAAGGCTGCTGCACCCTGGCTCCTGGTGGCGGAAGCTCTGCTGCTGTGGGAGGTGTGGTCCCTCCCCAGCCCTGCTGTGACAAGGGGGCAGCTGGTCGGGGGTGTTGTCTGCCCTGGGTGGCAGCGCCTGCTCCTCGGGCATTCAGGGGCAAAGCGCACAAAGGGTGAGCTCTCTGCTGCGAGCACAGGTGTGTGTGTGGGGGGGGGGTACTAAAGACTTTTGCTGGGAGCGTCTGGCCCAGGTGGCCCCTGCTGCTCCTGGTAAAAGAACAGTGCTTGGACATCAGGCCAGCCTGCAGGTGAGGTTCAGTAGGATCCCCTGATTGCTGTGCCCCATGGCCCCTGGTTACCTGAACATCTCCTGCACACAGCCTGAATAGCAGAAATGCTGCCTCTTCCCTGCTGCCATGGACCCTTTGCTGCTGTGCGGCACCTGGGCCTGCCCTGCTCAGCGGTGAAGGCCTGGCACTGATCACACTAACCAGCTGCTGGCTCTCAGCTCCCTGGAGCCCTCCTCTGAGCCTGGCCCCAAGGGTTTTATTAACCAACTCACCTTGTGCCAGCATCATAAAGTGAAGGTGGGATCCTTCTCCTCTTTCCCCCCCCCCCCCACCCCACCTCCTGACACAGTGGCTGAAATGAGTGTCTCTCCCCCTGCCCCTGGGTGGGAGCCAGCGCTCTCTGCCCCATAGCCCCCAACTCCCAGCCATCTCCCCTCTGCTGAGCCAGCAAAGGGGGGATTCCCAGCCTCTGCCCCTGTGGAAGAGACAGGATGAGCCAAGCCCTGTCAGGAAGAGGCTCAAAAAGCAAGTCCTGGGGCAGCCCCTAAGTGGTGACAGGCCAGGGCTGACTGGGACTGACCTGGCCCTGGGGATGGAGCAGGGCATGGCTGGTTTCAGGGGGAGGGGGTTCTTGGTGGGGGGAGTGGTTAAAACTTGAAGGTGACTTTGAGATGTAGGGAGAGCTGTCTGTCCTTGTCCATCCCTCTGTATCTATCTGTGCACACGTCTCTGTCGATCCAGCCCCACACCTCATCCTCTAGCTGTACCCCTTCTCTCCCCCTCATGTCTGGTACAGAGCTAGCCACGTGAGCTCCAGGTGATCATCCTGGCCTGGGCAGGGAAGGCTCCCCTCTCATGTCCCCACCTCTAGCTCTGTGACAGGGCTTAGACGCACTACACATGAATAGCAGCCCATGAAACCATGGGGGAGAACCATTCAGTCATCAGCACCAAGGGTCAGTGGCTAGTGGGTGAGCCGTGGGGCAGGATGCTGGCTGTGGGGAATTAACCCTTTCACGGGTATCACGCATGCGGCGAGTTTGGTGCCTGGGAACGTACCTCTGTGGAGAACTTGAGTTGTGCGGTGGCAACCCCCCTGGGAGGTGCTGAGTGCATGCATGAGCATGAGCATGTGGCCGTGTCCCTCCTTTGATCCTGGCCCGGGAACCTGGGGCCAGCACGTGTAACCCACTGGCAGAATGCAGCATCCCCTCCTAGTGGCTGGCCCGCTAGTGGATAACAGCCACCTGCTGCTGCTGGAGGGAGCGGAATAACTTTTTGCACAAAAGTGGCAGAGGCCTGTGGTGTGGTGCTGAAGGTGCTGGGTTCAAATCCTGTGTGTGTGTGGGGGGGGGGGGGGGCACTAAGGAGCAGAGCTTTATTAAAGCTCTTAGCCGAGTTATTTACAATTTCCGCCCCCTGGGAGCAGATCTGGAGAGGCGCTGAGCGGCTGCCGACTGCCTGCCTGCTCTGGTCCCTAGCGAGTTCTGCATTCATTGGTGCTGGGCAGCCCACGGGGCTCCGCCCACCCCGGCAAGTACAGCACAGCCTGGCACCCCCTCCCCACAGCATGTCCCAGGCTTGCCCCGGGAGAGGGGAGCTGAGCCTCCCGTGTTCCATGTGGCCAGCCAAGGGGCCGGTTACTGCCGGGGCTCCCCGGGGCTTTGTGCTGGGACTGGCTTGACACTGGACGGGGAGCTCTGCGGCCCGGGGCAGGGCACTGAGGTCTCAGGTTCGTTACGCTACGGGGTGAACCGTGCGGGCTCGGCAGGGTCCCGCCACGTCCAGGGTGATCGCGTCACGAAGTGCATGTCAATGAGGGTCCGTTTCCGTCTCCTGCCGTTGACCTGGGGCCTTTTCGCTGCAGGTGACGAAGCAGGGGAACTGGGTGGACATCCACAACACCCCCACATTGGTGACCCTGGGGGTGACGTCCTCGGAGCCCTGCCTCCCCCTCCCCAACGTGCTCCTGATCGCCAGGCTCGCTGGGCTGGGAGAAAACCCCCCTGCGAGGGCAGGCCAGCTCCAGGAGCCCTCCGTGGCCCTGAGCAGGTGAGGAAGGGGGTGGTGCGGGGAGGGAGGGCGACAGGCAAGCAGGCAGTTCTCAGGACCAGTGCCGGTGCTGGGATTTAGCTGCTAGACATCGGAGGTGGAGAAGCTCACTAGGTCCCACCTAACCCAGACCTACTGGGGCCAGGGCGGGACGGGCCCCTCGAGTTTTGGCCAGGGCCAGGCTCCAACCAGCCCGAAGTGACACAGTCACTTTCCCGGGCAATGATTCCTGGCTGGATCCACCTCCTGTCGGGGAGTGACGGGGGCCCCGGCCCTTCCTGGGGCCGATTCTTGTTACTTTCATAGCTTCAAAGCCCTTCGTGCGCCACCACTAAGGTCTCCTCCCAGCCCCTGGCAGGTGGGGAGCCATGCTCTCAGCCCTGTTGTGCAGGTGGGAAGTGGAGGCACAGACAGGTTAAGGGCTAAATTCTGGCCTATCAGGAATCGCCCCCCACTCCAGCGTGCAGGCCCTAGGCTGAATGCCGACTCCAGTGCACTGGAAGCGTGTGTGGGTCTGGAGGCCTGGGGTGCCCATCGCTGCCCCTAGGGTGTGGCCCTGGCCCAGTGGGGTGCACACTGTATCTTTCACCTGTGTCCCCACCCAGACCTTCTCCGGCATCTCCCATGTGGCTGGGTGCCTGGGGGCGCTGCTGCTCTGCTCCTAAATGCAGGGGCCCCAGCACCCCCCCCGTCTTGCTCCTGCAGAGAGGGACCCCGGACGCCTCCACATCACTGGCAGGCTGAGGGGGGAGTTGCGTTAACCCTTTGTCGGCCAGCCCTTGTCTGGCCATTTGTGCCGACAGTTGCTCAGGGAGAGTGGGGCGTTCACCCCCCTCATTAGCTAGCCCCTGGGTGGAGGAGGGGGGCTCTGTAGCCAGAGCCTTTGGGGGCATCCTCCCTCTGTGCTTTCTGTGGAGCGACGTGGCCCTCCCACGGCCGCTGCCAGATCCCGTCCACACCCCCAGAGCCAGCGCTGGGCCCCAGGCAGCCTTCAACCACTCGCTCCTGTCCCCGCGGCCAATGGCCACCCCCCCCCGCGGCCCCTCCAGGCATCAGCACGAGCTTTCCCTCGGCACTAGGCTCCTGCCATTGAGACACGTCAGGCTCTCGGTCCAGGACAGCAGCCGGCGCCTCCTGCGGGTCCAGGTAGTGACGGGGAAGGTTTATTACCTGCGGCTGCACCAGGAGCACCCCGACGTCGTCTTCGCGCTCTGGAGCCGGCTGGCTGACATCCTGCAGCGGGGTCTGTCCATCACCACCAAGGACCCCTCCATCCACCTCCCTCACAGCCTGGTGCTCAGCCTGGGCAGCTCCTCCAGCAGCTCCCCGGAGGAGGTACCTCACCCCGGCGTCGGTGCAGAGCCCGCCGGGAACGACGCGCTGCAGCCCCGGGCCCAGGCTGGCGATGGGCCCTACAGAGGCAGATCATCCCACCACACTGCCGGGGGCTGAGCCCAACGGCCAGGAAGCCTGGCAGGGGGGTGCTGGCTTTATAACTCCAGGGCTGTGGCTGCCAGCCCAGCTGGGGCTTGGGTCCAGGGAGAAGGGGGGGAGCTCTTATGGCCCTTCTCCATCCCCACGTGCTGGAGGTCAGGATGTCCTGCCGGGGGGGTCAGAATGCCCTCGGGGCCCCTCTCTCCATCCCCATGTTCTGTGGGACCCATAGGGGATCTGGGCTAGGACGGGCCGATAAATCCGCGGTCGAGGCAGAGTTGGAGAGGTCCCAGTACCTGCCCTCAGGATGGACAAGTGAGCACGGAGCGAAGAGCTCCACGTACACCATGCCCTGGCAATATGGCGAGAAAAGCCAGGTCATGTGGAGTTCCCACGTGGTCTCTCCCCGCAGCTGGTGCCTGATTCCCAGCCGCCCTCGGGAGCCGGTCGCAGCATGGTGGCAAGGATGGGCAAGAGATTGTCAGGGACTCTCTCCCACCTCTCAGGAGCAGCTCTGGGGAAACCAGAGAAAGATGGCTCGGTCCGGAGAAGGTAAAGGGGCCCCTGTCAAACATCCCGAACTCCAGCCAGCGAGCGAATGAGCCAGTTGCACCTGCCAAAAGCAACCCAGACTGAGCCGGGTGGGAGGAACGGAGGCTGGCGGCCACATTTACAGGACAGGGGTCTGTATCCTGGGAAGAAAGGGCCGAGACGGTCCGACCATGCTGGGGGCAAACGGGCCCTGGCACAGACTAGAACCAATGTCATTTCCCTTTTCCGAGACTCTTCCCCTTCTGGAATCTTACGGCTCGGAGCAAATCTCCTGTCAGGGAAGAGGCATCGGGTGCTCCAAGCAGCTCAGGAGGTAAGAGCATCCCCCCTCCCCAGCCCTTTCTCACAGGAGCAGGGCAGGTCACGCAGGGACGAAGCTTAAATGCAGACTCACAAATCGCCTCTCACAGGATAGCCGGGACTGCCAAGCACTGGGGCAGAGTGCAGCTTCCACAGATGCCCCGAAATGGCGTGAAACCCGGGCAACAGTCTTCTGCTGTGTTTAAAGGGTGACGAGTAATAGCTAACGTGAATTTGTGGAGAACAAACATGCCAGGCCAACCTAATGTTCCTCTTCGACCGGGTTACTGTCCTGGTGGCCAGGAGGCGAGCAGTGGACATGATTTATCTTGATTTTAGTAAAGCTTTTGACACAGTCCCACATGACGTTCTCATAAGCAGCCTAGAGAAATGTGGTCCGGAAGAAATTACGATAAGGTGGGTGCACAACAGGTTGAAAAAACGTTCTCGTAGTTTGCACTCAAACTGGGAGGATGTATCTAGTCGAGTCCCGCAGGAGTCCGTCCTGGTTCCAGTACTAGTCAATATTTCCATTAGTGAATGGAGTGGAGTATGTGCCTATAAAATTTGTGGGTGACATAAAGTCGAGAGGAGGTGCAAGTAATTTGGGGGCGGGACTAGAATTCAAAATGATCTTCATAAAGCGGAGAATTGGGCTGAATTCAACCAGATGAAATTCAATAACGACTTAAGAAGGGAAAATGAAATGCACAAATCCGAAACGGGGAATAGCTGACTGAAGTTGGACACCATCTGGATGAAGCCTCTTCAAAAGATCAAAACCTCAGCTGGCCTGAATTCATGTAGACTGAAGAGATGCATTTTCTAAGTAAAAAGGTCCCACTCTCTTGAACAATGCTCTGCTCTGAATACCTGCCAGCTTCCCTGCCAGAACATCTTCAACTTTGATCCAGTGAAAAGAATGAAAAGAGCCCTGGAAAACCTAAAACACGCTGGCTGGATGGTGTCAGACCCTGTTCCTACCCCGTAACACACCAGACTTGACACAGGACAGAATAGCATGAAGGCGTGGGACTGGGTGTACCATGCCCTTTACAGCTCCCTGCTAGGCCTCAGGGTCCTACCACATCCTGTCCCAGAAAGGAGCAGTGAAAGTGAGTCCTCCAAGCAGCCTAGAGAGGCTGCGCGGGATGTAGCCAATCAGAGAGGGGATGCAGGGAGCAGCCAATCTGGGCCTAGCAGGCCCATATAAAAAGAGCTGCAGTGGAGAGCAGTTGCTGCCTGGAGCCAGAGAAATGAAGCTGGTGCTCCTGGGTCCCTGAAGGGGGGCCAGGGGAGCTCCTGGATGGCTGCTGGGATTCAATCAGGACAAAGTCCTGAGGTGAGGGTGAAGAATGTGCTGGGGAGGTGGCCCAGGGAATCATAACAGCCGTGCAGCTCAGTTAAAGGGACACAGATCACAGCTGCTAACTGGGGGGTTCTTGGGCTGAGACCCAGAGTTGTGGGTGGGCCTGGGTCCCCCCCCCCCCCTTCCCCCCTCCCCCCCAACCACTGGGGAAGTGGCCTGGACTTTGATGCATCCCTGGAAGGGGAACTGAGCTGTTTTGTGGCCCAGCTGGAGAGCTGTGGCCAGAAAGGCCCAGAGAGGATGAAGACATTTTCTCCAGGGAGGGAGCCCTGGGGCTACGGCTTGATACTGGGGCCAAGACTGTTTAAAGACTGCTGGACTGAGTAAGGACCTGAGCCCAGGGAGGGCTACAGGGAGAGAAAGGCCAACTGAGGGGCACAGGGATAGGCCCTGGAAGGGGGTTGATTTGTATCTCACATACAGACTGTGTAGGACTCGGCCAGAGGGCTGAGTCACTGGAGACCCACCACAAACTGAGAGAAAAAGGTGCACGCACTTGGACAGGGGCGCTCCTGCCAGGTGAGTGCCGTCCCGTTACCAGGCACCTAGCGCTTTGGGTGTCTTTTGCGCTGTCCGAGCGATGGCACGAGAACTGGCCAAGAGTAGCACGGCTGCAAAGTCTGGGGCTTCCAGGGGATCACAAACCAATATCAGCCAACACCGGGACGCCATCGCAAAGGAGGCTGGATGGATTAGAGGAGAGTCCTAGGTCAGACACAGGACGTAACTGTCCCGCTTCACTCAGCACTGCTATGTCCAGCCCAGGGTGTCCCACCTCAGGGAAGAGGGGGACAAACTGGAGAGAGTCCAGAGGGGAGCAACGGAACTGACCAAAGGTTTAGAAAAGCTGAGCTGTGGGGAGAGGTTAAACACGGGGCATGTTTAGTCTTGAGAAGAATGACGGGGGGGACCTGAGAACAGTCTTCAAATATGTTACAGGCTGTTATAAAGAGGATGGTGACCAGTTGTTCTCCATGTCTGCTGAAGGCAGGACAAGACGCAATGGGCTTAATCTGCAGCAAGGCAGACGTAGGTCAGATATTAGGAGAAACTTTCTAACTCTCAGGGCAGGTCAGCTCTGGAACCGGCTCCCAAGGCAGGCTGTGGGGTCCGCGTCACTGGGGCTGGGCACAGACCAGGTTGGACAAACCCCTGTGAGGGATAGTCTAGGTGTACTGGATCCTGCCTCAGCACAGGGGGCAGGACTAGGTGACCTTTAGAGGTTCCCGCCAGCCCCCCGTTTCTGTGATTCTATGAACTAGGAAAGTGAAATAGTTTTAAATTGTCAGGATCAGAGAACTTGCATCCAAGAGTTGTAAAAGAATTGGCTGAGCTCGGGCTGTCTGAGTTCATGCATTCTCTCCCCCTGTGGTTGACAGGGAAGCCTGTGGCGTGTGAGCAGTGCCGGGGGCACAGGCCGAGCTACGCTGGAGAGGAAGCCAAGCCAAGGAGAGCCCTGCGGTGGTTAGACGCTAAGCGCCACGGACTCTGGGAACGAGACACTCCCGCTGGGCTGCTGCCACTCTCCCGGCTCAGCAGCCTGGTAGCCGCAGGCCAGCAGTGGCGGCCACCACCATGAGAGAAAGTGGCTCCTGGGTAGGGCTCCGCGGCAGCCCCAGGGCAGGGGTGAGCGCTGAGAAGGGGAGCCTGACAGGCCTGACTGGGAAATCCCAATACACGCAGGGGAAGTGCGTTCACGCTGGCAGCTCCTGTGTTCTTTAGTGCCCTGACACCCTTGGGAACGCAGGGCCAGCCCCGGCCCACGGTGCTGGGTTCTGGCTCAGACGGGCCGGGAAACACAGTCCGGGGACACCTGCAGAGGAGGGGAAAGCACCATTGGAGAGCCAGAGTTGCTGGCTCACACCTCTGCTGGGCTGGGGTAAAGGCCCCTTCCCCGGCCTCTGCCCTTCCCCCGGGCTCCTCCAAGGCGGGCTGGTGCTCGCCCACCCACGGGTTCAGGTCCTGAAGAGGGTTGAGGGTAGCTCTGGGAACAGCCTCCTGGAATCCAGGTCACCTGTTGCCCTGATCCTACAATCCATGTCAGCTGGCAGTGCTTTCTGCTATTGAATCCGGCTTGTGCTGGGGAGATGGTGCCATCCGAGCGCTCTCGCCATGGCCTGTGGGGCTGGGCTAATGGGGGTGGGGGGGCACTCGACTCCGGGCCAGAGACATTTGGTCAGGCCTGCTGAAAACCAGGGGTGTGCTGGATCTGGCTGGGGGCACGACTCAGTGACACACAGATCTGCCACGCCTCTCCTGACCTCGCTTCCTGTGTCTGCGCCTGCTTCTCAGCCCGGCTCGGTGATGGCTGCAGCTGGGCTCACCAGGCGGGCGAACCTGTCATGGCGGGAACCGGCTCTGCCTGGCCCATCTGTCAAACGCATCCTTCATCAGGCCCCCGCCTGCCCCCCTTCCTGGTCACTGACACCAGCCCCCATCCTGTCCCTTTGGCCTGCTACTGCAGCGTCACCTCTGCCGCCCCTCTCTTGTCTTGCATGTCCACACCGGGTCCAAATCACGATGCTGCGCCCAGCTCCCTCCTCATCCTCTGTCACGGCTACTTCAGCCTCGTCTTCTCTGGCTGCCCGGACACACCCGGCACCCCCTCCTGCTCTCCCCCAGCACAGCTGCTCGGATCACCGGCCTAGCCCCAGATCCTGAGAGGGTCCCACACGGACTCCAGCTGCTGGCTCCTTTTTTTCCACCACACCCATTCAGGTGTCTGGCAGGGGGGTGGTTTAGGAAGAGCAAGGGGGGGTGGCTGCCCCCCAGCCCCCAAACTGCAAGCCTCGGCCAGGTGTAGAATGTGCCCTCCCCCCATGCGTGGCCCCCTTGGCATGGCTGGAGCTGCCTCCCTACCCCCCCATTATAGAAGTCAAACTGCGGCTGTGGGGCCTGGTTCTCATCACCGGCACAGCTCTGCCCATCTCTGCTGTGCCACCGTCCCTCTTGCTGAGTTGTCCTGTCCGTCTGCTCCCCCCGTGACACCAGCCCCAGGCGTTGGGTGCCCATAGAAGGACCCCGTTCGTTCACGGAGGGCCCCCAGGCACAGCCAGGGGAGGCGCCGCCAGCTGCCAATGTCCCGAGGAGGGGGAGGGCTACGGCAGCAGCGTGACTAGAGGATGCCCACCTAATTCCCCATTTCAGCTGCCTCCCCCCTGCTCCCCCCCAGGATATCCATTATCCTTAAGGATGCAAAGTGTTCGGGCAAGAGCTGGAAGGTGCCTGCGCCCGCGTAGCCTGGGAACGGGGGGGCTGCGCCGGCGTAACACCACGGGCGGATTTCGTGTTACAGAGCCAGAGGCCTTGTTGTGGTTTGGCTTCACCTGCGTTGAAAGGCACTCCTGGTTCCCATGCATGGAGTCAGTCAGCAGCAGCGGCGCACGGACAGCTCTGGGTGGCGTGTGAAAGAGCGTCATGTTCCAGCAGGCGAGGGAACGTGTAATGCGCACCCCAAGGTCTACCCGGGTCAGTCAGTGCACGGCGCAGTAGTGTGCAGCTGAAATCACCCCCTGCCAACCCAGTGCACCTCGCTGCTCCGTGTAGACAAGCCCAGAGGGGTGTGGGGGGGCGTTCAGCTAGCAGACATCTGCAGAGCGAGCTGCTAAACCACGGCAAGGGGGTTCATTAGCCTGGCCAGCGCCTGTCTGCCCCGCCGGGGAGAGCCCGTTTCAGCAGCAGCTGGAGGTTCCCAGCCCGCACAGACGTACAGGGCCGTGCGCTGCTGGAGTTAGCAGCTAAAATAGGAGTATGGCCACGCCGGCTCCAGCTCGCTGCCTGTGGGCAGCCCTGCCCAGATCCTAGGTAAGTATCCTTGTGCGCCCGGCTTGAGCCGCCGGCCGCTCTGCTGCAGCCAGGCCCCCTCTGTCGCTGCGAGCTTGGGTGGAGCTCCAGAGATCTGTCCGCCCGAGCTGGGAACCAGAGCTCCCTGCTGCAGTGTAGCCGCACCGGGTCAGACGGGGAGGATGCAGATGGTCGGTCACAGGGTGCCCCTGGCCCTGGAAGAAGGAAGGGGCCAGTCCTGTGCCGGGACAGCTGGACCCCAATCGGGCTTAGGAGGGAACACGGCACATGGGCCCTAGAGCGGAGAGGCAGCAGGGGGAAGGTGAGAGCTGCCTGCCGCAGGGCAGTAACTGGAGCGGCGGGTACTGGAGAGCCACAACGGGGAGCTGCCGCGGAGCGGTAAAGGGGGAGCTGCTGGAGGGGAGCTGAGAAGAAGCTGCTGGTGAGAACTGACCCAGGCTGGGACCCTGGACGCGGGGACGGGGCCGGATCAGGCTCAGGGTCCTGGCCCCTGGGAAAAGGGGAAGATCTCGCTTGGCTGCGGGAAGCCGAGTCTGGAATGAGGAGGGCGGCTGCTGCTGCAGCGTGGATCGTCCTGAGCAGGGGCAAGACGCCCAGGGAGGGGCCTGCAGCTGGGGGAGCCCTCAGGGGAGAAGGCCGGTCACCCGCAGGGGATCCGAGAGTGGGGTCTGGGCAGGGGCCAGAAGAAGTGGCAGCGCAGTGCTGCGGTCGCCCCTGGGGTGGGTGACTTGCAGGGGCTGCCCCGGGGACGGGGAATGGCAAACCCCGCTGTGGTGGTGTCGGGTCCCGGGCGGAAGGGCGGAGTGCTGGTACTCCATGGCGCTGGGGGCAGCGCTGCACGGCTGGACGTGAGTACGTTATGCCCAGAGCTGGCTGTGTGTCAGACACCCTTTCATGGGTGGACAAAAAAGGGAAACCGAGGCTAGGCGTGTCTGTGGTGCTACAGCCTGCCACAGCAGGGCACCCCAGGACAGGGGTCTCTCTATGACATGGTCACTGCCCCAAGGATCAGTCTCCCCACAAAGGACTGGGGGAGAGGGGGCTACGTGGTGAGAAACTAAACCAGAGCGACTGGCAAGACCCCTTGGGGGGGGGGGGGGGGCCTGATAAGCCAGACACATCAAAGGGACCGAGTCCTGGAGCAGGGCTCCGAGACAGCCGGGGCGGGCTCAGGTCGACCAGAGCGTGGGTGGGGGAACAGCCCTTTTGGGGGACGCTAGGTGCTTTCTGCCCTGTGACTGCCCTGCGGCTGGAGACGCCCTGTCTGGTTCTGTCCAGGGGGAGCGTGAATCCAGAGCTGTCCTGCACGTCGGTGCGTTTGTGTTACGGCCGTTTTCTCGCGAGCAGTAGGAAAGCTGGGGGTGGCCGGCCATTTGGCTG
Source organism: Emydura macquarii macquarii (assembly GCF_026122565.2). Classification (NCBI taxonomy): domain Eukaryota; kingdom Metazoa; phylum Chordata; order Testudines; family Chelidae; genus Emydura; species Emydura macquarii. The sequence goes on from NW_027133727.1 coordinate 78,083, forward strand.
GTGGACTCACCATAGGCGCGGCCCGGTATGGAACGGAACCTCAGTTACAGCTCAGCCTCAGTTTCCCCTCGTGGGCTTTCAGTAAGTTCCAGGAGGCTTGAATACAGACAGCAGTGCCCCGCCAGGGGCTAGTTTATTTAATCAACCACCAACCGAGGCCTTCTGCTGCTGTGAGTGCCCAACCTTCTCCCCTGCCGGCAGCCTCTCCCCTGTTAACTCAGGGTCTCCCTCCCACGCCTCCCTGCCCACACAGCTTTGCAGTCTCTCTCCTGGGCCTTCCTCGCGTTGTGTGCTGGGGGCTGCTGTCTTCCCAGGCAGCCTCTGCTCTGCAGGGAGCCGTCCCTGGGACTAGCTTCCTACCCAGCTTCCCTGAGCAGCTCTGTTCACTGGAGCTGCCTCTCTCCGTTCTGGGGACCCCTGCCTGAGCCCCCAGAAGCTCTTTATTAGGCCCAGCTGCTCGTTACTGAATGAACTGTCACTCAGCTACCCACGGGGGAGCTCTGTGCTCCTGGCATGGGCGTTGCAATCACAGGATGCATCGCCCCCTCTCCCCCGGTATCTGCAGAGCCACAAGAAGAACAGTGGGGAACGGGCTGATTTGCAGGTGGTCAGTTTGCGTGGGACACAGCGAGAACCAGTTCAAGGTTGTTGGTGGCTGTCACACTGGCTGGAGTGGCTCACGGCCAGGAGTGCCCGCCTCGGAGGTCAGCAGCAGGGCAGACACCCACGTTGGCGGTGTGTTCTGTAGTTAGATTTCACCAGCCCAGTAACAAATGTGAACTCCGGAAGCACTAGAAGAGTCTCACCATGGAGTCACAGACAGTCCCCGGTGCCCTTCATCCCGGCCAGCTGGGCTTAGTGATGGTTGGTTGCAATACACCAAAGATCACAAAAGAAGTCAGGCTGCTCCCAGGCCCAAGAGACCAGCCACTTACCCCACATCACTTTGTACCTGAGCTCACACCCCAGACCACACTGGTAGCCAGTCCTGTAGTAAACTAAGGTTTTATTAACTAGGAAAAAGAAACGAGAGAGTTATTTACAGGTTCAAGCAGGCAGCCTAGGTACAGAAATGAGTTACCATCTCTGTTCCAAACGGTGGCAGAGACATAGTAATCTGCCACACTGAATGACTTGGAGTGCTAGCCCAGGCTGACCTTGGGATCTCTGCTTCTGTTTTGTAGTTCCAGCCCTGTGAGATGCCAAACAGCACACGGGATCCAGTTTCTCCTTGTCAGGAATTTTTATTGCCTCCACCCCAGAGTCCAAACCAGTGGGCTGAGTTCATGCGTAGGTCTCTACTGCCTGGACGGAGTTAGGAATGCAGTCAACAAGATCTCTGTCTTTGGATGCCACACAATGCCTCATTTGTCTTCAATGGACCATCTCGTGTGCAGGACGAGCACACGCTTTAATCAATGCTGCTTCTTCTGTTTGGTGAGTTACACAATTGCAGAGGTTTGTAGCACCAACTCTCTATAGAACTTTACACCAGGGGTTACAGAGGTTAGACGCGAGATCCATCCATGCAGGGTCCCATGGGCACGTCACAAAGTCCAAACACTAAATACTTCCTTATCCGCTTCACGTCTAGTATCTATTTTGGTAACGCTAACCCACAGATACGCCAGACTGGTTCCAGCTCTGCATCAGTGCAGCCTGGGGGGCCTGCCAGGAGCGGGCGCTTGGTCTGCCAGCGTCACCCTGCCATTCACAGAGCAGCCGCGTTAATCTCACTTCTAACATGTTGTTTGGTAGTGCTTGTGCGGTGAAACCCTGTGACTGTGTAAATCACTGGACAGGGCAGAGACATTAACCAGAGGGACGTGCTGAACTCCAACCGCGTGGTCAGCGGGACAGTTGTGCACAACAGCGGAGCAGATTAGAGGGGTGCTCACCGAGCCAGACAACCAGGACCAGGCATTTCCAACACGTGCAGGGGTTTTAAAGGTGTGTGTGAGGTAGGGTGGGGAGCTTCCGGTCTGTGTGACCCCTGGGCAGTGGACTCACAGTGGTGCCCAGAGCGATCAGCGTCAGGCATTGTGGGACAGCTGCTGGAGGACCGTTAGGGTGGATGTAAGTAATGCGATGTCCGTACATCGACCAGGGTTCTAGGTCACGTGGGGAGCGGGTGTTGCTGTGTTGGCACAAGGGGGCACTTCCATTAGTGGGAGACACATTGAAGTGTAGACACGTGTGTAGCTAGGATGATGCAAAGCAACGTATGTCAAACTAACCCAGTAACGTGGCCCAGGCCTTAGACGTCACCAGTCCTGCTTATCACGTGTCAACGCTCATGCACTATAACAGCCGAACCATGTAGTCACAGATAGTCCCCTGGGTGCTCCAATCTACCTCCCCACCCAGGGGAGCCTGCCTTTGTGATAGAGAGACGGGCCCTCACAGCAATCTGCAGGTGACGCCCGGTCCCAAAGGACCAGTCACTTACCCCAGGTCAGCTGCACCTCAGAGCGCTCACCAAAGACGTTTGTAGCCAATCCTATACAGCTAGATAAAGATTTATTAAATGGGAAAAGGAAACAAGAATGTTATTTACAAGATCAATGCAGGTAAACAGAGATACACAAATTAGTTACAATCTTACATTGCAAAAGATAATAGAAGCTTCCATAATCTGCTATCTTTAGATGTCCTGTAGGGCTAATCAGCTGGGGATCTCTTGCTTATGCCTAGAAAACCTTGCTTCCAGACGCCAAGCAGCACAGAGATAATCAGTTCCTTCTCTTTGAGGTTTATAATCCCCTTCCTGCCATGTGCTCTGAGCTTCAAACTCTGCTGACGGGAGGAATGCACTTGCATGGCTTATCTTCACAGGGTGGAGGGCAGAACAATCCATGCCTCTTGTCCTCTCTAACGTCCCACAATAGTCTGTCTGGTGCCAATGGACCTTTCCTGTTGGGCAGGATGTAACACCTTCTGTTGAGTTCAGCACATCCCACTGGTTAATGTCTCTGTCCTGTCCAGTGATTTACACAGTCTCAGGGTTTCACCGCAGAAGCACTACTGAACAACACGTTAGAAGTGAGATTAACGCCGGCAGCCGCGCACAAGCACTCAGTAAAGTCTAAACGCATTTTTAAAATACCTAGTTTAACAATACCGACGCCAGTCTGAGTCCAGCTCTGTATCTGTCAGTGTCCCAGCGAGACGGGGGGACTCTGGCCTGAGCTGGCACCGGGGTTGCAGTGTCACACCACACCCCCGCTGAGAGGAGGCAGGGAAGAGTAAAGAATTTCTGGGCCCTTTGTCCATACCTGCGGCCTCAGTCCATAGGGCCCGGGCGTGGCTGCCGGTCCCACTGAGGTGTCTTACACCAGACTGTGGGCTGACCCGCACAAGGAAGACGTGACCAGGCAAGGAAGGTTTGTGGGAAGGGCTCAGAATTAAGGCCTGTTACCAAGTATGAAACCATTCACATGCTGCTGCTGCGGAGACCCCCCCTCATTCCCAGGTGGCCCCCAAAGGGAACTGGAGGGGTGTCTGAGGGTAAAGCCAAGGGACCTGCCCACCCAGAGGCTGAAAAATAATGGGGGAAAGTGAGGAACATGCCAGGCTCTGGCTCCTCGGATCCGTGATGGATTAGGCCCCTGCACAGCTCGGCTTCCCACCCCGCTCAGGCCGGGGGCTCCCAGTCCCAAGGCAGGAACTCTAGCGGGTCGCCCACTGACATCAGGCCTGGAGCTTTGTGGGTCTTCTCTGAACCACGGGGCTTTTTTAATGTGCCGCCCCCAGTGATCATGGTCCCCCCGGCCAGCTGCGAGCTGGGCTGGGGCAGATAGGGAGGTACTACAGGGTAACCAGTAAGGGTGAGCGGCTAAGCAGCTTTACAGCTGGGTATCTCTCTAGAGCAGAGGACGAGCTCCGTAAACAGCGAGTCGATGTTTGCTCAGGAACACCACCTGGCAGAAGACACCAGGATACGAGACATATCTGGCAGCTGGGTTAGGAACTCTTCCAGCCTCTCGTGACAGGCCCTGCTCCCCGGTCAGGCAGATTGTAGCATCAGGCTGCGGGTGCCTCGGGGCCGGGGCTGCATCTGGAACCGAAGGGCCTGAGTGAAAACCTCGTCCCCACGGCCCTGCTTCCTTCCAGAGCCCCTCGCCGGGCTGGGCAGGCGTCACACGGGAACAAGGAGAGTCTGTGGGGAGGGGCCGGGTGGGACGCGGTCCCAGGGCTCCGAGAGCTCACACAGGGCAAGTGTGGCCACCAGGCCCCGTCCCAGGGCTTGGCTGCCCCCGAGTGCCCAGCACCCAGCGCGGAGGGAGGAATGTCGGGAGGGGGGCAGGGACTCACCTGTCCGTCTGTCCGTTCTGTCCGTCTGGGTGGCTGGTTCAGAGTGCTGGGGTTGGAGTCCTGCCTGTGCAGGGCGCTGGGTCCCGGGGGGTTTATAACCTGGCAGCGGGAAGGGCCGGGGGGAGGAGGCTGAATGTGAAAATCAGCCCAGGTGCCAACCCTGGGACTGGAAACCCATAGCAAATAGAGACGCTGCCACCCTCCCACCCCCAGCTCCCTGCTGCCCCTCAGAGACACCCCGAGGGGCGGCTGGCAGGAGTTATTGATGCTGGGTCACTGCCTGCCAGCTGGGAGGCTGCCCTGTGCAGGAGGGGCACATGGGGCGGGATTCCTGCAGATGGGGGGTGATGGGCTGACACAGCAAAGGCTCAACTCCCTGCCTGAGTGACCCCCCAGCTCTGAGCACCCTCCCACTTGCTCAGAGCCCCCAGCTGTGAGCAACCTGCACCCCCAGCCCTGCCCTGAGCCCCTGGCCCCGAGTGGCTCCTGCGGCAGGAATCGGTCTGACGCCATGTGCTGTAAATTGGGGTCTCTCCCCGTTCACTTGACTTTGCTGACGACGGCAGGCGGGGAGTGGGCGGGTGACCCAAACCGTGCAGTAATGGCACCAGGCAGCCCCTGGGTGCCAACGGGCCGTGAGCCAGGGCTGCTGTTACAGACCATGCTGGGAAGAGGCCTGTGCACTCAGGGTCTGTTACCCAGGGACTCGGATTTTCAATATCGCTGGTCCTGGCTGACTGGAACTGCTCTCAGCTCAGCCCCTCTAGAGGACAGGGAAAGCTGGCACGTCACAGCTGCGTCTCTTACCTTCTGGAACCTAAGCCCGTACCTCACTGGTGTCTGTGCTGCCTGCGTTCACCCTGTCAGTAGCCTATTTCCTTTACTTAGTTAACAACTCTGCAGTGAGTGTCACCCCGGACTGGCGAATCGTGCTGGCTTTGGTGGGAGATCTAGGCTGCAATTGACTTGGATGAAGTAACGGGGTCCTTTGGGACTGGGAGTAACCTCACTAGTGCTGTGATGTTCGGTGTAAGGGACCGTCTGTCACACAGGCCCGTGTGCCGGGGCGGCGAGGCAGAGCGGCGTGCCCAGGAGCCTGTCTGTCCTCCTGCCTGAGACGTTCACACTGGTTCCTAAGCTAAGTAGAGATTTGGGGTTTCTGCCCTGCTTCTCGACAGCCTGCCCGAGGTTGGCACCTGGTCCTGGGCTGCTCCAGACCGCGTGACAAACCCACGCCCTGCCACACGCCCGCCCCACCAGGGCGCAGGGGCTGGGGGTCTGGCAGCTGCCTCAGTGGCTGTGCAGGACGGCTGGGCTCTGACTGGCTGAGACATTCCACCCGCTGGCTGGCTCATGACCGCAGTGCGGTGCTTACGGCTAACAAAGGGGATGTGGGAAAGTTCCCATCCCAGGGGTCAGCTGCTGTAACATCCTGCTGCCCCAGGGGTGCTGCTGAAAACCTTTTCCTCCCCACACACTTGCTCTGGCTCTGGCTCTGCTCCGTGTGGAGCTGTGGTTCCTTTGCCGGGTGTGCGGCGCTCAGATCTCCCTGCACTGCGTTGGCAATTCCCCGTCCCCACGTTGTGTTACAGAGCAAGTGTCACCCACCCTCCTCGCCCGTAACCCCAGGGATCCATTCCCGGCACAGCCCCTCTGTGAGCTGCTGAGGCGACCGGAGGGTCCCGGTTAGTGATGGGAACAGCCCAGCCCCCAGAGGTCAGGGGCTGATTGAATTATCCAGACAGGCCAGGCCCTGCCGCGTGGCACTGGGGGCTCTGAGGGCCGATCTCTGGGGCAGGCTTAAGGGCCGGCCAGCCACACTCAGGCTGCTGCACAGCACCAGGTACGACTGACCACAGGGTCCTGCTGTCCCAGCTCCCAGACGTAGCAGGGGGCAGGGGGATTGCGCTGAGATGGCTTCAGCATCCCTCTCAGGAACCCCCACGCCTGTGATGGGCACCAGCTCCTGCCAGCCCAGCGCCCCACATCCCCTGTGTAACATCCCTCAGGATCCAGCCTCCCCCGTCCTGCTCAGCATCCACCCGGCGCTGCTGGGATACGGACCGGAGGGCCCCAGCGACAGTGAGACGAGATAACGAAGTGCCGGCTCATTGCCCCTGGGAGGGGGCGGAGGAGCTCGCTGCTCTCGGGGTAACCAGGTTCCTCTGACTCTCCCTGCGGCCCAACACAGCTCAGGATGGCTCGGCCTTTGTGTTCGGCTTGGCCGGCTGCTGCTGGGTGGGGCGAGGCCGCTGCTGGCGCCTGCCTTTATGTTCAGCCGCGGCTTTAAATAACCGTCAGAGCACCAGGGTTTAGGAAAGGCACCGAGGTGGCATGTGCCTCTTGCATTTGGGGCAGGCTCTCCCCTGCCCCCACTCAGCCTGCTCCACGCAAGGCCCTGGCCACGCTCCGCCCCTGCTCCAACCCGAGGGCCCCCTGCCCACTGCACACATCTTGCCGCCCTGCCCCCCTCCATCACTGACCCGAGCGGAGTTGCTGCAGCGTCAGCAGCAGGCACAGCAGCCTCAGGGGAGGGGGCCGAGGGGAGCAAGTGGCGGGTGGGAGGGGCCTGGCGGGAAGAGGCAGAAGAGGGGACGAAGAGGAGCAGCACAGGTGGCCACGGGGGCAAAGGCCGAGCGGGAGCTTCCACCGGCGGCTGTTTCCAGGCCTCCGATAGCTGCCGCCCAGGGAAAGGCACCTTTTCTGCTGGGCTCCGTGACATGGGCAGAGCTGGTGCCAGCTCGTGCCAAGGCCCCAGGCCGCACTGGACACTGATGCATGCAGAGCTGGGGCCCGTCAGGTTCCCCTGTGTTAGATTTACGAGAAGATGTTCCGTGTTTAGACTTTATGAAATGCGGGGAGGGTGCTGCTTGGATTAATCCTACCGATGACATCTGTACCCCGTGGTACCAGGTTATATTCAGTGTTCGCATTGTAATCCTTGGTGAATGTGTACATCATCTCACAGGAAAGGCTCATTAACTAAGGTGGAAATGCTGGCTTCCTACAGAAGATGCTAGGTCCGGCCCACCAAGAAGGCCCATTGAAATCAAATGAGCCATTGCGAAACGTCAAAGACTTTGTTGATTACTCCCCCCACACCCATAATTAGGAGACATGCAGGTGGACTCGTCCCATCAGCCTGAATTCAGGGGGAAGGGAAAAAAATCCTTGTCAAGCAGAAGTTGTTTTATCTGTGTTGCTTGAACTCTGAGGGGTGAAGATTTCTAAGCGTAAGCAAGAGATCCCCAGGTTTGGCCTGGGTTAGCCCTAAAGGACATAAAGAGCTTGCACATTACAGCAGCCTCTATTTCTTTTTGGAACCTAAGCTGGTAACTCGTTTGTGGGTGTATGTTTACTTGCTTAAACCTGGTAAATAGCTCCCATATTTCTTATTTCTAGGTAGTAAATCTTTCGCTCGTTTAATATAGGATTGGCTACAAGCCTTGTCTTAGGTGATAGATTTAGGGTGCAATTGACCGGGGGTAAGTGACTGGTCCTTTGGGATTGGAAGTGAGCTGAATAATGCTGTGATTTTTGGTGTAAGGGGCTATCTCTCATAAAGACAGGCTTCCCTGGGGGGCAAGACAGACTGGAGTGCCCAAGGGGACAGTCTGTGACGCCCTGTTAAGACTGAGGAGGTCACGCTTGGTTGATGAAATCTAAGCACAGCGCTCACAGCCGATCTGGGGTTTGTGCCCTGCTTCCTAACAGTCTGCCCTGAGGTTGGCACTCACGCTCCTGTGCCGCTCCAGACGGCTTGACAGGCAAAAAATCCAAAGGCAGAAACAAACCAGTAACAGGAGAGGGCAGGGCAGGGCTACAGCAAGATCTGAGCCGCAGTCAAACCACGTGCATCTGAACACAGGGAAACGCAAGGTCGTGTGTGCAGGGACAGGAGGGGAGGATGGCAGCGATGGGACTCGGGGTGTCTGACCTGAGACACATCCATGGGCCTGATTCTCCAGGGCTTGACTGCTCAGCTCTCCTGCCCCTTTATGGGGGTCCCAGCTGAGGACCCCAAACTCAGACACTGTTGAAAATCTTGGCCAAAGAGCACAGAGCAGCTGCATTCAAAGCCAGAGCCCTGAGCGAGTGTTAGGGGCGAGGAAGGCTCCCTGCTAAAACCTGGGGGCAGCAGGACGTTCCAGCTCCTGACTTCTGGGACAGGAGCTTTCCCACGTCCCGATGGTTAGCTGTAGGGACAGCACCAACGCCATGAGCTGCCTGCTGGGTTGAATTGTCTCAGCCAGTCAGAGCCCAGCCGTCCTGCACAGCCACTGAGTCAGGCCACGGACCACCAGCCCTCCGCGCCCTGGCTGGGTGGGGGCGTTGAGATTTGTGGGTTCGCTGGACATTATTCAGCACCCCCGGCAGGCATCAGAGTCCTCGGGCCCTCGCCGGGCCCCCTCAGTGACCACATGGGGAACCTTCTAATTCCAGTCCCTGACGTGGGGCCGGGTGCAAACCAGCCTTGCCGCCGACCCTTTGCTTAGACGCTGGGAAGAGGAGAAGCAGCCGGCTTCCTGCCAGAGCCACCGCCTGCATCAGCCCCCGCCAAGCCCCAGGCAGACAGACAGATGGACGTGCAGGAGTGGGGTGCTAAAACCGCTGGCACGCCCCTGCCCATCAGTCTGGTGCTGGTGACTGGAACTGCTCTCAGCTCAGCCCAGACCCTGGCTCCAGCTCCTGCCCCTGGCCCGCTGGTTGCAGCATCGACTCAGCAGCAATAACTCCTCCGGGCGTCTCTGCAGGGCGGCAGGGAACTGGGGGAGCTTGTCCCCTGGGGACGGGGGAGGGGGGCAGTGAGAGCCCAGGCAGACGGGCCCTTGGGAACCAGCCCAGGAAGATGGGTCCTGCACGGCTCCCCTGCCTCTCAGGGGCTCTGAGCTGGGTCCCCCAGAATTGGGGGATGAGACCCCGCGCGGGGCCCTTCCAGCCCGGCCAGGCCCCTTAGCAACCAGCCCAGCTCCGAAGTGCTTCCCCCTGGGAGATTCCCCACGGGGAGGGAGGGGGTCGCTCCAGGGGCCATCTCGGGCTCTCGTGGCCCCATCTCTCTTGTGTGTTTCCCCCCAGGGGGGGTGAGAAGATGGGGCCAGTCGCCTACGTCAGCCTCTGCCTCCTCGGCTGCCTGGTCTTTAACGTGTGGGGCCCTGCCTGGCGAGCCCCTCCCATGCGCAGTGGAGGAAGGAGGATCCTCTGGTTACACTCCCCGTGTGGCCTTGGGCTGGTGGCTTGCTGCTCCATGCCCTGCTCTAACAACGGGGCTGTGTCGTGGCGTGGCAGGCTGGGAATGAAGTGCAGGCAGGACCCTCCGGAGGTGCGACGCCCCTCTGGGCCCACCCTCACTAGGACAAATCTTGGCTTCAGCGCCTCCTGCCCCCGGCCTCAGAGCGTTCAGCCCCCCCGTTCACAGTGTGAGCTCCCCGCAGTGCGTCTGCCTGAACAGGACACTTACACGTCCCCCAAAGGGGCCGGGCACCCCAACTCCACAGTCAGCAGCGATTCTCGGCCAGCCAGGTAAAGGAGCCGGTGTATGGGACAAGTGGACACAGCGTAGAACAGATCTTGTGAGCCCAGACAGCAGGGACATTTAGTAAAGTCCATCTTGGGGGGAACCAGAGCCCTGGGCTCTCCCCCGAGTCCCAAACCCGGAGACTGACCCGCTTCTAGCAGCCACCTTCAGTCGCGCCCAGCTGACCCCTCTTCCGTCCCTCGTCTCGTTCCTGGGCAAACTGCCCACCTGGCCTCCCCGCTTGCAGAGGATGGGCTCTGGCCGCCAGTGGCCAGGATACAGTGTCCGCTCCAGGTAGCCAGGCGGCAATCACACCTGCCCGCTCGGGTCTCAGCACTGACCAGGAACCCTGATCCCACCACCTAGGTACCGGTGCAACGCGGAGCGGGAGTAAGGCACACACCGAGTATTCATACTGCACATTAAACGGTTTCCCGCTTCGTCACGGGATAACCACGGGCATGTGACAGGGTGGAGTGGGCCCACTGCGGGAGGCCTCGTGGACCTGCCCCAGAAAAGAGCAGAGGAGAAGTCCTCTGGGCAGCCTAGAGTGGCTGCAGGGGAAGCAGCCAATCAGAGGGGCTGCTGGAGAAGCCAATCAGGGGCCAGGAGGGCCATATAAAAGGGAGCCGCAGAGGCAGAGCAGTCAGTTGCTGCCCGGAGCGGGAAGAGGGAGGGTGGAGTTCCTGGCTGGCTGGAAGCGCAGCAGGACTGCAGACAGCTCAGTGCAGACAGGACTGATCCCAGGGAGGGAGTGAAGAAGAAACTCCTGGCTGGCTGCGGGAGTCGAGCAAGGACTGAGCCCAGCACCCAACCAGACCAAGCGAGGGCACTACAATGGGCCCTGCTGGGCTGGTTAAAGGCTGAGAGAGGGAGGGCTGCTGAAAAGGACACACCAACTCAGAGTGCCCCCAGGGCCCCGTGGCACTGTTACGGGAGGCAGTGTCTCCAGGGAGGATGCCTGGGCGGGAGGGAAAGGCTGTAGACAGCGGAAGGGGTTTGTTTGTTCCCTCTACAGACCATGAGTCACTGAAGACCTGCCGGCAGAACCATCGGTCAGAAGGGGGTGCCTGCAAGAGGGGGTGCCAGCCTGTTCTTGGGGAGAACAGTGCTGTGCTGCTTTACGGGGTGTTTGCGGTGGGCTGAGCTCGCTGGCGTTGGTGATGTGCTCAGATGCAGTGGTGCTGTGGCTGGTACAGGAACCTAGAGGGGTGGAGTTCACCCGTGGGTACCAATCCCAAGGCGACCTCCTGCCTTATCATCAGGGACCCTCTGTGAGCCCAGTGAAATCCCTGCCTGCCCCTGGGGAGCCTGGGTGGGGGGCAGCTGGAGGCCTGGTCCTGTCTGAGCGCTCCCGTGGGCATGGAGCTGACCAGGCAGGGCGTAGCCCAAGCCACCTGACCGAAGTGAGACAGCTTCTCTAGGGGTGCGCGGCCTGCATCCCAGCCCCTGATCCCCAGGCTCAGACTGTGGCAAGGAAGCTCCTTTCTGGAGCACCGTTTTTCTCTTGTCTTAGGGAGTCCCCAGTACCTCCACTCAGGCTGTCCGAGCCCTTGGTGCGGTTAATGTATTACAAACGTTCCCACAGCCACAAGCTGAGACTTCCCCAGCACAGTCCACACAGCACAGTCAGTCCGTCAGGTCCCAGCGGGGTTTGCTACCAGCTCTGCTCTGGGTGTTGCTGTGGGGCAGGTCCTGGAGCTCAGACCAAATGACCACAACAGTCCGTCTGCCCTCGCACTCCAGGGCTCGATGAACAGTCCCTCAACACACCACGTGCAGCTCCGTGTCTCCGACCACGCCTCCGCTCTCTGGAATGGCTCCGGCATCTCTCATTGCACCTCCCCCCGCCCCTCTAGCCGGGCGCTTCTCCACCCTGCTTCAGTCTCGGGTTTGTTCCAGCCCTCACCCGGTGCCATCAGCGGGCTCACCCCTCCATCCTTCCCAGCCGTCAGCTCTCTCAGCAATCCTCCCTCTGCTGCAGAGCCGGCCAGCGGCGAGCTGGGTACAAGGAGGTGTGACTCCCTAGAGAACGGGAAGCAGAGGCCAAGCCACGGCACAGGCCATTTCTGTGCCCCTGGCCAGCCCCTCCCTACCCTTCTCTGTGACTGTGGGACTGGGCATAGCATCAGCGGGGGGAGGGACAGGGCAGGGGGAAAGGGGGAAGGTGCGGAGCAAAGCTCGAGGGAAGAGACTGTGAGGGCGAGGCAGGCTGGAGCAGACAGCCAAGGAGCGCACGGCAGAGGAAGCGCAGTCAGCACCGCAGGAAGCTCTCCGGATGTCCAGACGTCCGTGCTGTGGCTGCCCGAGTGACCGGTCCTGGTTGTGGTGATGCAGGCCCGGCTCCTGTGGGGAGGAGGGGGAGCCGACAGGGAAAAAGGGGCCTTGCGGCTAAGGCCTGGGAGTGGGGTCGCGACTCCGGCATCCCTTTCCTGTCCCCAACGCTGGTTCACTCGGGGACCTGTCCAAGACCACTGAGCTCTCAGCTTTCCGGAGGGTCTGGGGATGCTGAGGGCCTCTGCCTGGGCAGGGTCCGGCCGGCTGGGGAGAGCTGTGTGGAAGAGGTGGTGCTAGCTGCCAACGTTAGCGACACTGCTCAGGAAGATCCTTAGGAGCTCAGAGTCTGTTGCTTCTTTAGATACTGACTTCGGAGGACTGCGTCCGTGCTGTCCCCCAGCCCCCCCCAGCCTTCGCTCCTCTCCCCAGAGCCCCAGTGCTGGCTTGGGCGGTTATGCAACCATTCACTGACTCCGCCTTCCCTTGCTTGCACTGGGAAATGGAGCCAGCTCAAACCTTGCACTGGGACGTGGCACAAAATCCTGCTCCGCTTCCTCTTCAACGCCACCGAGCTGTTCCCTTTGCGCAACCGGGCGGCTTCGGAAAAGGAGACTGTCCTGTGCTGCAGGTCCCCTTGGGCAGAGCAGGGCGTGCATGTGTTTCTCCTCCCACTGCCGATCTAAACTGGGTGCCTCACGGGACCTCTGGAACTGGCTCACCCCGCGTGGCTGTCCCTCCAGGGCTGGGAATCAAATCCTGCTGGGGTGGCATTTGGGAGAAGGCTGAGTCAGATGCAGCCACCACAGATTCCACCCCTGCTTTGCTGACTCTGTGTGGAGCCAGGCCCTTTAAGGAAGCAAACTGGTGTTGCTCTGGGCCTAGCCTACGCCGGGAGCTTCTGTCGGCTTAGCTGTCTCTCGCAGGGTGTGAAAAACCCACACCCCCGGCACAGCCCCGTAGCTAACCCCCAGAGTAGACAGCACTAGGTGGATGGAAGAATTTGTCTGTCAGCGCAGCTACCGCCGCTCGGGGAGGTGGATTACCTACGCCAATGGCAGAATCCTCCCCACTGGCATCGGTAGTGTCGACTCTGAAGTACAGCAAAGGCAGACGTGCCCTTCGTTTCCCTGCCCCTTACTTTCCTGTTCTCACGCCCAGCTGCAGCCTGGGCGCCCCATGGAAGGATCACGTGGCAGCTCTCCCGGCCCGGTGCAGTGGTGGGGAAGGTGAGTGCCCCCGGCCCTCCCCCCCAGCAGCCAGGGGAAGGCCGTGTCGCTGTGTTGCCAATTCTTGCGAACGGATGGTGAGTCCTGCGATTTTGATGCCTGCAGGAGGCGCTGTCACGATGACACGAGAAGCTCCTCTGACCCGCGCACGAGCCTCGGGGCTCCTGCCCTGCCGCCGAGAGAGGGTCCCAGGGCAGCGGGGGAAGGAGCGTGCGGGAAGGGGGGCGTCTGGGTCCCGGAGAGAGCAGACCCAGGGCAGCGCTGCTGCTGGGTCACCAGGCAATGGTACCAGGCAATGGCTGGCAGTTCCTGATCTCAGGGGTGAGGCCAGGTACAGGGTGCCCAGCGGGGGCAGGCGTGCATTTCGGGTGCATTAAAGGTGGACTTTTCCTCCTGCAATTCTCCCGCATGCATGGGGCAGAGGCGTGCAGGGGAGGCTGGACTAAAAACACTATTTGATTTAAAAAAATAATAATCTCAGGCTTTGGGGGCCAATCTCATGAGCCGGCCCCTCACAACTCATGAGGTTTGGTCTCCTGAGGGTGGAAATAATGCGCCTCTCTGCCATGGGAAAGCCCAGCCCACCCCAGCTCGCCCAGCCCCCCCCTCACCCTGCGGAGGCTGGGCAGGGCGGCTCCTTGCTCTCTTGGCACTCTGCGTACCTAGAGTGTAACCATCCTCACAGGTTCATAGGGCAAAGGGGAGCTCTGCGATCGTCCAGTCCGACCGCCCGCGTGCTGGAGCTCTTGGGATGTCCCTGAATTCATTCCCGCGAACCAGAGCAGATCTTTGAGACAACCATCCCACCTTGATTTCAAAATTCCCACGACAGGGACTCCGCCACAGCCCGCGGTAAGCTGCTCCACTGGTTCATTACCCTCTGCTGCAGAATTGTGCTAGGCAGCAGTTCTGCAGAAAAGGACCTGGGGGTAACAGTGGACAAGAAGCTAATAGCATATTGGGCTGCATTAGGAGAGGCATTGCCAGCAGATGGAGGGAAGTGATTATTCCCCTCTATTCGGCATTGGTGAGGCTGCATTTGGAACATTGTGTCCAGTTTTGGGCCCCCCACTACAAAAAGGATGTGGACAAGTTGGAGAGAGTCCAGCGGAGGGCAACAAAAATGATGAGGGGGCTGGAGCACAAGACTTATGAGGAGAGGCTGAGGGAACTAGGCTTGTTCAGTCTACAGAAGAGAAGAGTGAGGGGGGATTTGATAGCAGCCTATAACTACCTGAAAGGGGGTCCCAGGGAGGATGGGGCTAGGCTGTTCTCGGTAGTGGCAGATGACAGAACAAGGAGCAATGGTCTCAAGTTGCAGGGGGGGGGGGGTGTCTAGGTTAGACATTAGGAAAAAGTTTTTCCCTAGGAGGGTGGTGAAGCACTGGAATGGGTTACCTAGGGAGGTGGTGGAATCTCCATCTTTAGAGGTTTTTAAGCTGCGTCTTGACAAAGCCCTGGCTGGGATGATATAGCTGAGGTTAGTCCTGCTCTGAGCAGGGGTTGGACTAGATACCTCCTGAGGTCCCTGCCAACTCTATGATTCTAAGATTTCTGGTGTGAACATGTCTAGTTTCAACGTCTCGCCCTCGGATCGTGTTAGACCTTTGGGCTCTTCAGTCCAGTGGCCAGTCCCCAGTGTTTGTTCCCCGGGTAGATACCTATGGACTGTGACCAAGTCACCCCTTCGCCTTCCCCTTGTTACGCTAATCATCGGCCGCCTTGAGTCTGTCACTGAAAGGCAGCTTTTCGCACCCTTTAACCCTTCCCTTGCCTCTTCTCGCCAGTGTATCAGCATCCTTTTGACTTGCAGACACCAGCCCTGGACACCGTCACACCAATGTCAACCCAGGGGTGACATAACCGCTCCAGTCCTGCTTGAACTCTCCCCGTTCATGCACCTCATGATCACATTCGCCCCTTTGGGCACAGCCGCACCCTGGGCGCTCATGCTCAGCTGATTATCCAGCAGGACCCCCAGAGCTTTTCCAGAGCCTCCCGCCTGTAAGTACGGCATTCGTTCTTTGCGCCTAGGCGTTTGGCCTTCTATTCGGCTGTAATGAAAGGTCTAAGGTTTGCTTGTGTACATGGGACGTTAGTGTGCAGCAATCTTACAGCACACTAGCTTGCCGGGCAGCCACGTGCCGTGTGGACGCGGCTGCAGTGCGCCCAAGGTTCCATAGTGCACTTTGGTGAACTTCGGTTTCAAGCCGCAGCACGTCCAAGCGAGCCACCAAGCGTCCCGCGCTCTGCAGCAGTGCACACCTGGCGCATTACTGCCCGGCAAACTAGCGTGCTGCAGCGTCACGCCCCGGCTTGCTGTGCAGACAAGTCGCAGCTTAGCAAGAGATGCAGCTCGTGCGGTATCCGTGACCTCTCCTCTTCGCTACCGACGGCTCCCCCAGTCTTTGCATTGCCTGGAAACTCCATCAGTGATGATTTTATGTTTTCATTGAGGCTATTGGTAAAAACGTTAAATGGAACAGGGCCAAGAAATGACCCTTGTCGGCCCCACTAGAAACACCCCCATTCGAGGAGATTCCCGGCTAACAGCACGTTTGGGATCCATCAGTTAGCCAGTTTTTACTCCATTTAATACGTGACATGATGATCTTGTATCGTGCTAGTTTCTTAACTAAAGTGTCCAGTGGCTCCAGGTCAAATGGGTCCCCTCCTTCTGGGGACCCCACAAGGTCTAGCTCCTCGGGTACCCCCCATTCCTCAGGCTCTGAGTTCTCAGTCTCTGAAACCTACCTCAGCCCTGGAGGGAGGGAAAGTTTCTTTAACTGGTCTTGAATCCGTCGATCCCTCAGGGACTGAGCCCTTCCTGGGAAAATTGGTCTGGCAGGACCAGGAGGGGCTGAGACAGGGCATGAAAGTGAACAGCGCGTGCGTTGTCCCGGTAAGTGCTGAGATGTGCGTATGGGGTTCTACTCCCCCTGTCCTGCTAGTGAATAACTTAATACCTGTACGCAGGAATCCGGAACAGCATCACACATCATTACAGGCAGTTCCAAAATTGTCACCTGTAAAATTGCTCTCTTACCCCTCACACCTGTGGACAGGCTGTTCAGGCATACATGGGTCTGACCGCTATGGGCAGGAGACAGGACTGTGGACTAGCGGGGTCACTGCTCTGCTCTGAGATGGCAAATCAGCCTTTCCCACCTGAAATCCAGACGGCCCCCAGGGTGAGGGCTTCATGGCTTGACAGGCTCCAGTGAAGGCAGAACTGAGGGCGGTTTCCCTAAAAAAGAAGAACCAGCAAAAGCAGCGGGGTGCCCACAGGGCCCCCGGGTGAGTCTGCTGCTGTGGTAGATGGTCCTTCACACCAAGAATCACAGCCATATTCGGGTTACTCCTGGTCCCAAAGGACCGGTCATTTACCCCAGGTCAGTCGCACTTTAGAGCTTGCAGGGAAGACACAGCCTGCAGCCAGTCCTGTAATAAACGATCTACAGATTTATTAATAGGAAAGGAAACAAGAGAGTTATTCACAAGGTTAAAGCCCGCGAAGCAGATTGATTTCAGCCACATATTTGTCCATGTTCAGATGACGCACGGGGACCTTCGCATGAACTGGCACCTGGTCTGCCTGCGCCACCCCCACTCCTGGTCATTTGGCCTCTTTTGTTCTCCTCCAGGTAACTTTCCGCTGCTCCCACCTGTATCCCCTCCCTTCAGAGGAATCCGCTAAACCGGTTTTCCTGCTTTTTGTGAGGTATTAATACCATTATTAACCGTAAGCATTTCCCTTTGTACCTGGGCGGGGAGGGGGGGGGGGGCGGCACATGCTGACGGCCCTGTCAGCACCGGTGGAGTCACATGCACGTCGGCACTCATGACATGGCAGTGTTTCATCACACAGCTACACAATAGCGGTACAGAGCGAGCCCCAGTTCATCACTGCCCCTGCCTCATTCCCAGCCACACAATCCCAGTTAACGAGGCTATCGATGCATTAGGGAATTGCCTACAATTACTTTCCTTTGGACCCGGCCTCTGATCTCACAGGTGTTTTGCAATGTTTACACAGCCTTCCGGAGTGGGTCCGGAGGGATGCCAGCCCGGGCCACATGGCATCATCCTGGCAAGCAGCTGACGTGGGTGACTCGGGAAGAATTCCTAAGAGCATTAAGAGCGCAAACATTTTTGCAGCAGGAGAGTTAAGAGCCCTTGGGCAGCAGGAGATCCGGGGCAGGATCCCACTTCCAACTGGTGGCCCTCTGGGACCAGCCAGGGTCTGAGCTGGTGCTGACCTGTGGGCGGTTGAAAGGGCTGAGCTAAATGACCACCACGTGGACAGGCCCAGGCCCAGGCCCTGGGAGGCTGGGTTCCCTGGCTCCAGTGTGACTGGGGGGGGAGCCCCATCACAGGCTGGGGGGCGGGGGGGGGGCATGGGCATCTCATCTTGGGAGCACAGAGCGCCGCTTAGCAAAGACCCCGGGCTGCAGTGCTCTGTGACAGGGCCTGGAGGCAGGCGGGGGCAGATCCCTGGCGGGTAGGTGCCGGGGGGAGGAGGGGGGCGAATCCCCACTGGGACTGGGCCCTTGGTTAGCTCATCACTCTCCAGCGGGCCCCGGTGCAGCGGGCGGGGAGAGTGGTCAGGAAGGTGATGCCGCGCTGCTGGCTGCGTTAAGCGTAGGTGGTTCTCAGGTCGGGCAGGGCGTGAGCGCGAGGGTGGGGTTGGTCTGGGAGTAGCCAGGGGGAGCAGCCTGCCCCCTTACATCTAGACCGCCCTGCCCAGCTGTCGGAGCTCGGTCCTGCCCCTCATTGCCAGCCGGGGAGCGACAGCCCCCCCCGGTCCAGCTGTGGGAGCACAGGCTGCTGCTGGCTCTGCTGTGGCTCCTGTTTGAACGGCTGGGAGGGGGGATTGGCTGGTCCACACACTGAGCTGCCTCTCTTCCCCTGCAGCTGCACCATGGCTCGTGGGGAGGCGGCTGCTCCCCCCACAGCGTCACAAGCGCGATGCTCTGCTCTGCCGCCCTGGAGAGGACGTGGGCTGCGCTGGGACCTTTGCGGCCCTTGGCGCTGTGTCCACCAGGCCGGCGGTGCCGGGCCTGTGCTTCCCCAGTGCCTGGCGGAGACCGGGGCCTGGTGTACACGAGCGAAGGTTTGCCGGGGTAGCGATCGAGGCGCAGGCCGACCTGCAGACCGGCCTCGTGTAGCCGCAGCCCAAGCTGGTTTTCTCCTGACACGGTTTATACCCATTTCTGGACGGAAATAAACTTTAGCAGCAGCAGCAGCAGCGGCACTTTTCTGCTGGAATAACGGCATCTGCCCTGGGGCTTTCGCTGGCATTAAAAAGCCATTAACCCCCCCGACCATGGCTGCTGTAACGGCAAATGTTTTAAGTGTAGATCTGGCCTCGGGTGGGGCCTGATTTGACTTGCCCGGATGGGGGAATCCCACCCCTCCCCTGGGAGATGATGCCCCAGCCCCACACCTGGTCCTGATCAGCCTCGGCTCCCTTAGCCCCCAGTCCCCTGTGGTTCCCCTCTCAGCCCCTGCGCCCCACACCAATTGCCCGCCCATGCAGCCTACACCACCCCTCGAAGGCCCTGTCCGGTGGGGCTGGAGGCACCTGGCTGGGGCAGCCTCCTGTGCCCGGCTGTAGCACAATGCAGAGCAGCGCTGGCGGGTGGGGAGCAGTGGGGAGCAGGGCCGTGACCAGGGTCCTGGATGGGCCAGATGCAGCGTGAGACTTACCTGGTCCCGGCTCCCGCTGGGCTATTAGCAGCGTGTAGGCAGCAGCCTAGGGGGTAATACCTCTCCAGCTGCCCCCGCCCGCCCTGGCCCCTGGGCATCGCTGCCAGCTGCGTGGGTGGGCGGGGAAATGTCCTGTGTGCGCTGGATGTGGATTATTGGGCTTGGCAGGTGGCTCAATTTCTCTGTTCAGCCTCCTCTCGGCCCCTCCCCCCTGCTGGGCTATAAACCCCCCGGGACCCAGTGCTTGCACAGGCTCAACTCCGATGGTCATCACTACGGACTAGCTGCCCAGACAGACAGACAGACAGACAGACAGACAGGTAAGTCCCTGCCCCCTCTCATCCCTTCTCCCCTCCGCGCTGGGTGCTGAGCGCTCGGGGGAAGCCCAGCCCTGGGATGGGACGCATGGTCGGACTCGCCCTGTGTGAGTCCCTGGGGCCGTCTCTGTCCCAGTCCTTCCCCCACAGTGCAGCCCCGGACCCCCATCCCCATGGATCTGTGCTGCGCCTCCCCTCCCTGGGGCTCTGCCCCCAGCGTCCCTGCCCTGCCCTGAGCGGCTGGAGGGGGGGGGGGAGGCAGTGAGAGCCCAGGCAGCCGGGCCCCTGGGAACCAGCCCGGGGAGATGGGCCCCGCACAACGCCCCTGCCCCTCGGGGGGCTTCAAGCTGGGTCCCCCAGAACTGGGGGACGGGATCCCTCATGAGGCCCTTCCAGCCTGGCCAGGCCCCTTAGCAACCAGCCCAGCTCTGAATCACTCCCCTGGGAAATGCCCCCTGGGGTGATGGGGAGGTCGCTCTGGGGGTCGCTCTGGCTCTCCTGGCCCCATCTCCCGTGTGTGTTTCCCTCCAGGAGAAGCGAGATGGGGCCAGTCGCCTACGTCAACCTCTGCCTCCTCGGCTGCCTGATCTTTAACCCCTCGCTGACAGGTAAGTCCCTGCCCGGCCCCTTGGAGCTGGAGCCCCGGGCGCTGTTGGCCGTGGTGGGATGTGAAGCCCCCTGCAGCCATCACCACTGGGTCCCCAGAGCCCCTTCCCCTCCGAGTCCATTCGCCAGGAGCCCAGCCAGCAGCTCAGCACCCACTCTGGGGGAGACGCCGCCTCCTGCTGCCCCAGGCGCTGGTGGAGAGCCAGAACCTGAGCCCTGACGAGCTGGGGTCTGGCAGGGGTTGCCTCTGTCCCTAGGGCCTGTCGTCCTTATCTCCCCCGAGCCGTGAGCCCATGAGCTCTCTCAGCCCTCCCTGCACCTGCCCGTCACCCACCCCACAGAGCACTGCCTCCTGCCCTGCCCCCAGCGCCATGGGGAAAGGAGCCTATGCCCCATTCAAACCCAGAGGCCTGCCCTGCTGGGACCCCGGCTCAGGGCTGGGTTCTGGGGGCTTCGTTCTGCCCATGTGGGACCCCAGGCGCTGATGGGAAACCTGGGCAAACCCAGCTTCTCCCTGCGGCGCCAGGGCCTGGAGGGTCCTGCCAGCCAGACCCAGCCCCAGACAGGCCCCCGTGTTATTCGTCCTAACGGGAAAGCCACGGCTGTGCCTCTGAAACAGCCACTAACCGCGCCGGCCGGTCCCCACCGTTGCCCCCCGTTACCCTCTCTCTGAACAGGGGCACAAGCTGCATCCTGTCCCAGCGGCTGGCTCTCCTTCCAAGACGACTGCTATGGATACTTCCCCCAGGAGCTGAGCTGGGCACAGGCTGAGGTAAGATGCTCCTGCCAGGGACCCGGCTGGGGAGCGCGGGGGGCTCAGGGTTAGGGGTGACTCCGTGGCTAGCACTGTCAGTGCTTCAGCCCCGGGCCATGAAGGCGTGAGCCCCGGAGGATCCCTGTAAGCACCAGACACAGGCTCGGGGAAAGGGGATTGAGGGCCATACGGGGGGACTTCCCTGGCTCATGCGCTGCCCCGGGGGAGCTGGCTGGCAACAGGATCTGAGTCCTCGCGCCCCCTCCCTTTACCCAGGGGCCTGCCTGGCCTCGAGGGCCCCCTCCCCCTCTGCTGTGTGGTGGGGTCCCCGTAACCCCGACAAGGCTGGGCCCAGGATTCCTGGGGGGCTCACCCCCCAGCCTTCTCATGGTCCCTTAGGGCAGGGGCTCAGGTGTCCCCACCCCGGGGGGCTCTCTCCACACTGGGCGCTTCTCTGACCCACTGAGCGATGCAGATAGTTCAAAGCAACACAATTTATTCAGCAGGAATCAATGAAGATAAAGAAAAGGTGAGCGAGGGAAAAGGAAAACACCCAACGCCGCCCCACACAGCATCTCTGGGGTGCGAGGGACGCTCCCAGCCTGCCCCTCACACATCCCAGGTCCCTGCCCAGGCCTGGCTGTGCTGCAGGGAGGTCGTGGGTCGGATACGGGCTCTGGGGTGGCCACGCCCCGGCTGAAGGGGGCAGGGCCCTTCTCCCCAGCATCGCCTCGTCGGGGTCACGGCCCCCTCCCAGTCCAGCCTGCATGGCCCCTTGGCTGGTGGCATCTCCCTGCGCTGGGCTCTGCAGAGGGTACCCCTTGCTCTGCCCAGCAGCTCAGCGCACCCAGCTCCAGCCCCTGCCCCAGTGCGGCTGCTGCTCTGTCTCCAGCTCAGCTCTCTGGGCTGCTTCCTTGGCCCCTCTGGCTCTGCTGCTATTGCCCTGCTCAGCTCAGCTCAGCTCAGCTCCCAGCTTCTCTGGGCTCCCAGCCGCTGGCTGCCGTGGCTCCACCGTGGCTCTCCCCTTAGCTCGGCCCCGCTCTCTCCAGCTCACACAGAGGACAGGACACCCTTCCCCCCTGCCCCCCATTTGGCCGGCCTGCCCTGTCACTCGGGCTGACCTGGCGGCTGTCTGTCTCAGGGGTCCTGGTTTCTCCTCGACCTGTCCCCCATCCTTTGGTGCTGGCAATGGCCCACTGAGAAGACCCACTAAGTTTGTGTGGGGCCAACAGTCCCCATGCACGGGGCCGGCAGGACAGGGAAGGGGGCAGATCCCCCGAGGTGCAGAGGCGTGAACAGTTACAGTCAAGGCGAGCCACAGCGGTTCTGGGTTGGCCCTGGGACAGCCCAGCTGAGAGCCAGGCTCTGCAAGCCAGCGCCGCCCGGGGGGGGCCTCTCCAGCTCCGTCTCTGTTCCCACAAACAGGTGCCTGCAGGTTTCCAGGCCAGGCTCAGTTAGCGTCTCTCCCGGGGCCCTGCCCAGCCGCTGCTGTGCCCCCATAAACCCCCTCAGCCCTGCCCCCGGATGTGACACCCGGCGCTCAGCCTGTTCCACGTGCGACTCTGCCCATGGCTCCTGGGCGCTGCGCTCGGCTTCTCTGCAGCTCCTGTCTCCCCAGGCTGCAGCTGCGTCCCCTGCCCTTGTCGTCGTCACCCCCGGCGGGTGATCTCCTCTGACCCGATGCACTTGGCATGAGCTGTGGCTAACAGGGGCACTGGGGCTGAGCGGGGCCACGGGGAGGGTCATGTCTCGGCCTAGCGGTCGGCTCAGGAAGGCTCTTCACTAGCTGTACGGGCACTTGTCCCTTCGCTCCGGTGGCCGGGCTGTGCTGAAGGTAGATCCTGGCTCCCTCTGCCAGGGCTGAGCAGCCTCTGCAGAGCTAAGCACAGTCTGTGTGTGTGTGTGTAGGGGGATTGGGTGCTCTGTGTCTCTGCTCTGTAGCACGGGGGACTCTGGGGGTGATGGGGGCTCTGGTGCTCTGTGGCTCTGCTCTGTGGTGTGAGAGGGGCCATGGGGGACCAGTGGGGGGCTGGTCCTGGCCCTCTGTGTCTGGTGCAGTGCGTCAGAGCAGGACCAGTGAAGGAGAGGAACTTAACCAGCGCTATCAGATGATATCCCTGGCTGGGGTGGTGGGCTAGGTTGCGGTCAATCTGCCAGCCCAAAGCGTCCACCCAAGGCTGCCGGGCTGCCCTGTGTCCTGAGAACATCAACGAAAGCCATGTTGCATTCCCCATCGCCGCTGGCCTAGCTGGTCTCTCCCTTCTGCCTCTGTCTGGTTTGTCTAATGCAGGAAAGCGACCGCCATTCCCGGTTCAGAACTGAGCTTCCCCGCCCAGAAGGACGGCTTGTCCGAAGGGGAGCCGTTAGCCAGCAGCCACGGGCTCCGGACAGCGACTTGGGCAGGCTTTGACTAACTGGCTTTGCATAAACACTCACCTTCGGTTCCAGTGCTCTGCAACTCGCTTTCATTCTTTTCAGGCCGTACATTTCTAACCCGGCCAGGAATTTTAGCGTGTGTTTGCCACGGTGCGAAGCAGGCGGAGATCTCTGTCGACAGAACCCCGAGCCTTGTTTAACACTGTGTAATGTCAGACAGCGACTGGGTCAGGTTAACTCCTTTCGCCCGTCTATTGCAGCTCAACTAATACAACAGCTCCCTCGCAGGTCAGGGGTGGGGCTCAGCTTTGGGGCAGGTTGCAGGATCAGGAGGGGTTTGGCCCTGGGGTATTTCTGCAGTGTGGGGTGCAAGGAGGGTTGGGGTGAGGCGGAGCAGGGCCGCAGGTTCGTGCCAGGCGCTCTGCAGCTGCCGTCTGCGGCGGGAGCCATGGAGGTAACCGGCCTCGTCCTTGTCACAGGCTCAGTGTCAGAGCTTTGGCCGCGGGGCCCATCTCGCCTCCATTCACAGCGAGGAGGAGCACAGCGCGGTGGCGGCGTTCGTCACCCGCGCTCAGCGCCATGACGATGAGGATGTCTGGATCGGACTGCACATCCCTGCGCGGGTGAGTGCCTGGTGCCTGCCCTGCCCTGCGTCTCTGGATGGGTGGTTATAGGGGTAGTCATTGCAGTTATTAAATGTCGGCTCTAGCTGGGTCCCAGGCGCCCGTGACCCTCTGCCAGCCTCTCCCTTGACTGCTGCCCATGGCCCTCCCAGGCCTGGCCCTGGCGCTTTGCTAACGAATCTTAGTTTCCACTCACAAAGGAGTCCTACAAAAAGTGGGGCCATGGACAAACTGCTAAAGCATGTAGGGATAAACCCCGAAAGGTTAGGTAAAAATCAGCGCCATAAAAGGCAGTAAGAAGCATTCTATAAATACTTTAGGAGCAGGAGGAAGATGTGGCGGGGGAGGAGAGCTAACATGGGACAAGGCTGAGCAGGCTGAGGCGTTAAATGTCACCAACACCAAAGGTTCACTTGGAACAGATTCTTAACACAATTACTAGTGACAATAAGGGGGAAGGAACACAAGCCAGACCAGAGAATGAACAGACTGAAAACGTTTAGATAAGTCAGATGTGTTCAAACCAGCAGCGCCTGATGAAATTCACCTTGGGGCTCTTAAGGAATTAGCTGCAGCAAGCTCAGAACTGGTAAAAATGATCGTCAAGAACTCGTTTGTCTGTTTGTTTTGACGTTTGACATAAAATGCAGGTTTCAGGGGGAAAACACGGACACCCTGCCTGGCTGCAGCCATCTGCGGCGTGGTGAAGGGCATCCCCAGGGCTCGGGGTGCAGTGTGCTCCAGCACCCCCAGGACCCCTTACCCTGCCGCCGCCCCACCTCGGGAGGCAGGAATCAGGGAGCCCCGGGTGGCTGCAGAGTTTGGGGCTGGCTCCCACTCACCGGCCTGACAGCGCACCCTGCACACCCTGCCCCAAGGAGGACAGGGGGGTCAGGAGAAAGGACCAGAGAGCAGAGCGGAGACCAAGCAGCTCCCATGCAGGGAAGAGAAATGGCAGAGCTCCCAGCTCAGCATGGCTGGGGTTGGGACAACCCCCAACATGCCTGCAGCCAGGAGCCACCTCCTGCCCGTCAGCTTTGCTCCATGGTTCAAGCACAGCAGTGAGGAGGAGCTGGGGCAGGAGAGGAGCAGGGAGCTCTGGGATACATCTTGAGGACTTCTGGGACCTGAGTCAAGCCAGGGCCGTGTGCACACAGGAAACCCATACGGCTTAACATGGGCTCGGACCCTCGAGTCCTTCAGTGTCCTGAGATCCTGGGTCTGAGCCCTAGGTAAAGGCAACTGGTGTGTGGACACAAGGGGGTCTGGCTCACACCCAGGCTCACATCGCTGTGTAGACATACCTCAAGAGGGTAAAGGGATAATAAATAATAGTCACCATGGATTTGTCAAGAACAAATCAGGACAAATCAACCTAATTTCCTTCTTTGGCAGGGTTACTGGCCCAGGGGATGGGGGAAAGCCGTCGATGTGATACAGCTTGATTTTAGTAAAGCTTTCGACACAGTCCCACATGACATTTCCTTAGTTTGCTGACAAGAATGTGGTCTAGATGACATTACTACAAGATGGGTGCAAAACTGGTTGAAAGACCGTACTCAGAGAGTAGTTACGAATGTTTCAGGGTCAAAGTGGGAGGAGCCCCATGGCGGTCAGTCCTTAGTCTGGTGCTAGTCAATATTTTCATCAGTGACTTGGCTAACGGAGCAGAAAGTATGCTTATAACATTTGTAGATAACCCCAGGCTGGGAGGGGCTGGAAGTACTTTGGAGGACTGGATTAGAATTCAAAATAGCCTTGACATATTGGAGAATTGCGCTGAAATCAACACGATAAAACTGAGCAAAGACAAGTGCAAAGTACTTCACTTAGGAAGAGAAAGTCTAATGCCCAACTACACAATAGGGACTAATTGGCTAGGCAATAGCGCTGCGGAAAATGATTCGGAGGGTCTAGTGGATCACAGATTGAATATGAACCAACAATGTGATTCAGTTGTGAAAAAGGCCAATATCATTCTGGGGTGTATTAACAGGAGTGTTGCGTGTCAGACAGGGGAGCTAATTGTCCAGTTCTCTTCAGCACCGGCGAGACCTGAGCTGGAGTGCTGGGTCCAATTCTGGGTGCCCCGCTTTAGGAAAGATGTGGCCAAACTGGAGAGAGTCCAGAGGACCGCAAGAGAAAACCTGAGGGAAGAGGAAAGGTTAAAAACGGGGCATGTTTATTCTTGAGAAAAGTCAACTGACAGGGGACCTGAGAACAGTCTTCAAGTATGATAAGGGCTGTTATAAAGAGGATGGTGACCAGTTGTTCTCCATGTCCGCTGAAGGCAGGACAAGACGCAATGGGCTTAATCTGCAGCAAGGCGGATGTTGGTCAGATATTAGGAAAATCTTTCTAATGCTCAGGGCAGGTCAGCTCTGGAACCGGCTCCCAAGGCAGGCTGTGGGGTCCCCATCACTGGCAGTTTTAAGACCAGGTTGGACAAGTCCCTCTCAGGGAGGGTCTAGGGTTACCTGGTCCTGCCCCAGCGCAGGGGGCTGGACGAGATGGCCTCTCGAGGTCTCCGCCAGCCTGACACTCCAAGGATTCTGTGATTCTATAACATGCGTCCCTATGGTCCCCTCTCATCCTTGCGTGTGCAGAGCCAGGACTGGGCCTGGACAGATGGTTCAGCCACAGATTACAGCACTTGGGATGACAACAGAAGCTACTTCTCGCCAAAGGGAGACAACTGTGCGCTGCTGGAGGAAGACTCAGGTAAGCAAGCGGCTCAGAGCCATGTGTGTCAAGGTGGGGAGCCAGGGCAGCCCTCCAGTCACACGGTTTCTGAACCGTGCTGGTCCCAGGGCTCGACGTGTGGGCCTGGGCACACTCACAGACTGTGCCCCCCTCCCCGCCCCGGGTCTCTGCTGCTCTGCTCAGAGTGATGCCATGAGTAGCTATTCTGCCCTACTCCCCTCAGGTGCTGGAGGCTATGCCACAGGGGCCTGGCTGCTCTGGGCAACCTGGCTTTCCCCTTGTCTGCGGGGCAGCTCCTGGCGCCAGTGTGTGGAGCTGCCTGAGCAGCCCATCACCGAGCCGCGCCATGGCTCGAGAGCCGGCCCTGTGCTCTCTCCTCCTCCTGAGGCCGTGCTGCTCACACACTCGCTTGGGGAAGTGCCCCACGGTCTGGGCACGGGCATCACTTGAGCATGAATGACAGCTCCCAGGGAAACTCACACCGGGTCGGGGGCGGCTCACAGCCACTCGCTTGGCGTGTCTGTCATCCAGCCCCAGCGCAGTGAGCTGGTGTGTGGTGCTGCTGCGCGCCCAGAGGCGCTAGCTGAGAATCCACGAGGGATTTGAAGCAGGAGGGCGCTTTGCCCAGGCGCCTGGTGAAGCTGAATGAAGACCGGGGGGTGTCTGGCATGGGAGCCCTGCCCCTCCCGGGGGGAATCAATGTTTCTGAGTGTACCAAGCAGTGACGGGACAGAGTTCAGGGCCCCAAGCCCAGCCCTAGAGTGGGACCCAACAGGGCTTGCTAGGTAGTATGTGCACAACGACCAGTCCCAGAAGTCCTGCTATCCCTCAGGCCAGGTGCCGGCAGATGGGGGCAGCCAGGGCTGCAGTCGCTGGCCGGGACAGTCAGACAGCAGCAGAAATCCGCACCCCAGGGCCTGGGGCTCTGAGAACGGCCTGTGCACCCCACGGAGCTCCCTGCTGAGCCTGGGGTATGACTGAGGGGGGCCAAGCCCACCCCGCCCAGCCCCAGGTCTGTCCTGCCCCAGCGCTCTGTGGCCTGACAAAGCAGGGATACTATTGCAGGGCAGCCCCAGGGCAGAGGGTCCCGGTGTCTGGGGAGGAACGTGCTGCTCTGCACCCAGCAGGCCGTTAGCAGTGACTCCTGGGGCAGGAACACGTCCCCTGTGACTGGTGGCTGAGCCCACCCGGGGACAGATGTTGCTGTGGGTGTAGCCAGACCCCGGCGTGCAGGACCTGGAGGGGTGCCTGGCTGTGGGACCAGCTCACTCAGCACGGAGGGAGGCAGCAGCCCAGTTCCTGAGCAGGTGCCCCCGGTCCCGGGCTCTCGCTCTCCTCTGCCCGCTGCCTGGTGTTGGGGGCACGTGGGGCGGGGGAGGTACGAGCAGTAGCACATGGACCAGACGTCTCCCCTTTCACACTGAGCCTCGGCGTCTCTTTGCAGGATGGGGCTGCCCCCTCCTGGGGTGCTCAGGGCTCAACCCACCCTCCTCTGCCTCGGGGCCCTGCACCAGAGCTGGGATCTAGGTTGGATATTAGGAAAATCTTTTCCCTAGGAGAGTGGTGAAGCACTGGGATGGGTTACCTAGGGAGGTGATGGAATCTCCATCCTTAGAGGTTTTTAAGGCCTGGCTTAACAAAGCCATGGCTGGGATGGTTTAGTTGGGGTTGGTCCTGTTTTAAGCAGGGGGTTGGACTAGATACTCCTGAGGTCCCTTCCCACCTAATCTTCTATGATCTTCTCTGAGGGGTTCAGAACGGGGCAGGGGAGAAGTGGCTGTACAGGCAGGAACAGTCCAGCCGGCCCCAACCCAGGGGTCATTTCTGGTTTTCTTTCTAGGTTTCTTGACTTGGGACAACGACTCCTGTAACGATAGAAACCCGTTTGTCTGCAAGTACAGACCTTAGGGGAGGCAGCTCGCCTGCACCAGGAGGCTCCCAGCACCTGGGCTGTGAGTGAATTGGGTCCTTCTGACTCCCCTGGGAGACCAGCTCCTGTGTCCCCATCTGCAAAGTCCCGTCTGCAGAGCATCGCTGTGTTAATCCGTGTCACTCCCGCTCTGCTCTGCCCCCTTCTCAGTGTGCATGTCTACTGGGTAGTTTTAACCTGGGCTCCCACACTTGTCTTTGCCCAAACCCTGCTGCCACCCACACCCCGCACCCTCCCGCGTGTGCAACTTTTCACTCTGAACCCGGGCTGGCTGGCAGGGCTGGAGCTGCGGTTTGGAGCCTGCACGCTGCTTTAGCACCACTTTGCAGTGATGCCCGTCCTCCAGTGTCCTTCCCACAGCTCCCCACAACAGGCACAAGGGACTGGGCAGAGCCCTGGAGCGTCTCAGCACAAAGCCCCTGGGCACATGCCCCGATGCACCTGGGTGAGGGCAGAGACGAGGAGCGCACAGGAAGGCTTTGCAGTGGGGATGCTCAGACCTGTGTGAGGCTAGCCTGGGGAACTGAGCCACGTAGACAGAGCCAGTGTGTGTCACGCTCACTGGCCCCTCGCCACAACTTCAGCGGAGTGAAGCAACAATAAACTTTTCCTTCAGCATTCAGCTCCGTGTGCGTCTCCTGGATCTTGTTCCATTCTCTGGGTTCAGGTGCACCCTGTCTCTGTCCTGAGCACCCCAGAGCCAGCCCCTCGAGGGAGGACAGGGAATGGGTTGGGAGGGAGTATGGCATAGGACATGGGCATCCTGCCGCTGTGAGCATTAGCCCCCGAGGGAGGCACGGCCCCTCCATCCCACTCCCCTCAGCCCCTCCCTGGGCACTCAGCCCTTCTGTCCTCATCTCAGCGCTCTCCAGGGAGGGACCCGTGTAGCCCATCTGTGGCTGTGAGCAGGGCATTGGCTCTACCCCAGGGCAGATTAACTTCACGACCATCCACCTGGAAGGCTGGGATGCTGCACCCCAGGGGCAGCAGGCTAAACACGGGGGGAAGGGGAGAGAACTGGGCGCATAATGTGCATGCGACTGAGTTCACAGCCCAACCCTCTGCTCACGTGCCTTGCTGTGCCCCAGAGAGCTGCATGCGGCCAGGTGCCTAGTGAAGAGAGGAGGGGGAATCAGTGGGAAGAGCTCTGAGGCGTGGCAGACACCAGACCTGCGCACACGTAGGTGAAACCCCAGCCAAACAGAGGTGGGCTGGAGTGCCTCTGACAGACCCCGCTGCCCTGCCTGTAGCCTGAGTCCCTGTGGACATAAGGCAGGTCCTGGCGTGCTGCCTGTAGGAACCCCCCGGATATTCCCTCTGCTGGGGTGACCGGGAGGATTCCAGAGCAGGAGGTTCCCCTAAAACCGCCAGTCCGGTGTGGTGTCCGCACTCCTGGACGATGCAGGGAGTCCCTCGGAAGGACACGGGTGCAGCCTGCGCTGGAGGGAGAACACGGGCGCCGCGACGCGCCGTAAGCGGAGGGTCAGTGTCTGCAGGAGAGAGCGGTGAGGTGAACGGACAGAGAGCAGCCGGTGTTATCACAACACCACAGCGGTGCTGGGAGCACTCAGATCTGAACACGGACCCGGCCACGGCCCAGTGTTATCACACCACCACAGCGGTGCTGGGAGCACTCAGATCTGAACACGGACCTGGCCACGGACCAGTGTTATCTCAACACCACAGCGGTGCTGGGAGCACTCAGATCTGAACACGGACCCGGCCACGGCCACAGCCACAGCCACGGACCAGTGTTATCACAACACCACAGCGGTGCTGGGAGCACTCAGATCTGAACACGGACCCGGCCACGGACCCGGCCACGGCCCAGTGTTATCACAACACCACAGCGGTGCAGTGAACACTCAGATCTGAACACGGACCCGGCCACGGCCACGGCCCAGTGTTATCACAACACCACAGCGGTGCTGGGAGCACTCAGATCTGAACACGGACCCGGCCACAACACCCCTCGCACTCCTGGCCACGGGCCGCGTGTCCCGCTGCGGGTCAGGCAGTCCCGGGCCGGGCGGGACCCCGCCAACCCCAGGCTGCAGCTCCGGCCCACACCTCCCCGGCCCGGCCGCACGTGTCCGCAGCCAGAACCGGGCCCGCTCCGCCCGACACAAACCCGCCCACGCCGGAGCCGGGCTCACTCCACCCCCGCCCCGCCGCGGGTTCGCCGCCCCGGGCGGGTCGCTGGGCTGCGGCTCTTCCCCCGGCCATGGTGGGGCTGGTTGCCAGGCTACAGCCTGGGGCTGCTTCCTGCTTCCGGTCTGAGTGACGACAGAAGCGGAAGTGCTTGTCGCTAGGTTACACTAACATGGTCTGTGTGTGTGTGTGTCATGTGACCCTCTCCTGTCCAATCAGAGCGCCCACAAATTAAAAAAAAGCATCCCTGCCGTGTCAGGGCCCCCGCACCAATCAGAATTAAGTTAATAGAAATAACTTGGCTGAGCTGGTTTTGAATTTGTCAGGAAGCATCTGATTGGATGCTGAGCACAGGCGCTCGCTGGGATTGGCTCCTGCCAGCTTTATAAGCTCAGCTTGAGGGGCTGGGCTGCCCTTTGAGCTGCAGTTCGCTGGTCCTAGAGTCTGGTGCCTTTGTCTGCAGCCTGGCCTGTAGCCCAGCCCAGCCCAGCCCAGCCCAGCCCAGCTGCACAGACAGACAGACAGACAGACAGCTAGCTCTGTCCCTGGCCTCACAGACCTGTCCTGTGGTGTTCTCAGAACAGAGTCCGAGATCCCCATGGCCGGTGACAGCTGCAGTGCAAGGTGCTGTACAGGCCAGGTCCTGGGTGACAGCTGGGCAGCCAGCAAACCTGCAGGCGGGGCCTTCCTTACACTGCGTGCAGGGGACCAGGCAACACGCCCCCTGCATTGTGCATGCAAGAATAGTGAAAAGCCGTCACGTGCACACACACTCACAAGGGTCTGCAAGCTGGGGTGGTGTAACGACCAGTCCTTGGTGCATTGCTCGAGCCAGCCAAACGGCCAACTAGGCTGGGCACCGGGAGGGAGCCGGGCCTCTGCCAGACGTGAATCCGATGCTCCAAGATGACAGTTGCAGACTGAGACCCAAAGTTTCCATGTTTTTGCCCATCTTTGATACTTGCTGCTCTCATGTCAGTCTATGGGCCTGGCTGTGTCATGCTGCCTCTGGGTTCAGTAGAGTTGTTAATCACCAGCTAATTGAAAGCCTGACGATTCTCTTATTTCTGTGCTTCCTTCGTTCCCAGGGTGGATCCTTCTGTAGTGTAGGGTGGTTAATTTCCACTTCAGGGTCCTTGCTAGTTATTCTTCAGCCTTAAGGGTTAGGATGGCAGTCGGTGTCTTTACTCCCCTTTCTGTTGGTAGAGCGGTTTAGATCGGTGTCTTTTTCTGCTCTGCACATACATTCCTCACTCACAGAGAATTTGTCAAGATATTTTTAGCTTCAATAAACAAGTTCCAGGAAAGAGCTCACTTCGAGAAACTAACAAGATGGAGTCCACTTATGCCACACTAAACAGTGCAATACCACGATCATAAACATTTCTCTCTACCTCTATCTCACTTACTCAATAGAACAAGGAGTCTGCATCTGATTTGTTGCACAGCTCCTGGGGAGGGCTCACACCTTTGGCTCAGATAAGTAATAATGAGTTAAAGGATAAGACATATTTGGCTATAGCCTTTACCCTAGATAAGTCAGGAGGCATCAAAATGGGGTTTGTCTCAGGTTACGTCCCGAGTAAACTTCACAGATACACCACAGAACCCACAAAATAGGCCAGAAATAACAGAGGTGAGATAAGTGAACCACCTGGAAAGCTTATTACGGTTTAATCATTACAGAATGCCTAGATACTGAAACCACTCTTTGTTTAATGAACTAGTTTTCTTATTCTCCATTTTCAAACGCTTTCTGAGGTTTTTCTGCAAACCTTTTTATCTGATCATTCTTTTTAACTGATTCATACACCGCAGACAGAAATCTTTGGCTACAATGTGTTGTTGGGGAATGATGTTAACCTCAGTGGGCTCAAATGGAAATCTGCCAAGGAAATCAACCCTCACCAGGGAAAGTCAGTGCTGATTGTGCGTGAGAACATAACAACAGCCAAACTGGGTCACATTAACGGTCCATCTAGCCCAGTGTCCTGTCTGCTGACAGTGGCCAATGCCGGGTGCTTCAGAGGGAATGAACAGAACAGGCAATCATCAAGTGATCCATCCCATCAGCCACTCCCAGCTTCTGGCAAACAGCCATCCCTGCCTAGCCTGACTAATAACCATTGATGGACCTGTCCTCCATGATCTTAGCTAGGTCTCTTTTGAACCCCTTTATAGTCTTGGCCTCACAACATCCTCTGGCCAGGAGTTCCACAGGTTGACTGTGTGCTGTGTGAAGAAATACTTCCTTTTGTTCATTTTAAACCTGCTGCCTATTGATTTCATGAGGTGACCCCTAGTTCCTGGGTTATGACAAGGAGTAAATAACACTTCCTTATTCACTTTCTTCACACCAGTCATTATTTTATAGATCTCTATCGTATCCCCCTTTAGTCATCTCTTTTCCAAGCTAAAAAGTCTTAGTCTTATTAATCTCTCCTCCTATAGAAGTTTTTCCATACCCCTCATCATTTTTGTTGCCCTTTTCTGTAACTTTTCTAATTCCAATATATCTTTTTTGAGATGGGGTGACCAGATCTGCACACAGTATTCAAGATGTGGGTATACCATGGATTTATATAGAGGCAATACGATTCTTTCAGTCTCATTTTCTATCCCTTCCCTAACCGCTAATTTAGACCCCATCATTTTATATGTAGAGTTGGGATTATATTTTCCAATGTGCATTACTTTGCATTTATCAACATTGAATTGTATCTGCTGTAGTAAGAAGTGAGAGCTTAAGGCCTGTAAAACAGGCTAAGGCCTAAATGGAAAAAGTCGAGTGAACAGAAGTATAAGGGGTCACTCAAGTTAACTGAGACTGGTATAGGAAAGTGCTGATTCTGCAAGGTTGTAAGACTGCCAAAATATTACTAAAATATGTAGTGGGTATAAGAGGTACCAAGATACTAACTCTCTGAAATGACACTTTGATGGGTAGAAATGATACATGGAGTGGCGGTGCCCAAATCAGCCAATCAACGGAAAAAGGTGGTATTAGACTATGTCAGGAGGGTGGCAACTACCTACGTGAAAGGGGGCAGACCGAAAGTGTATGTAACAGTGTATAAAAGAGGATGTCAGAGGGAATACCGGTGTCCGGTCTAGGGGATAACGGAAAATCCCGCCGTTGGGCCGAGACCATTGTAACGCCGCCAATATGAAACTGACCCAGAGATACTCTGTAAGTCATTTCTCATTGTGCCGCACGCAATAAACCTAACTTGGGCGCCTTCGTTACTCAGCTAATCTGTGGTCGTGTCTACTCATTCGATCGTGAGAGCCGTCTCAGTTTCCTGCGCAGAGCTGGGACAGCATCTACACAGGGACACACGCACGCAGCCTACACTGATAAACATCGGTAACCAACACACCGAGTACCACATCTGCCATTTTGTGTGAGATCCTTTTGTAACTCTTTGCAATCTGCTTTGGACTTAGGTATTTTGAGTAGTTTTATTTCATCTGCAAATTTTGCCACCTCCCTCTTTACCCCTTTTTCCAGATCCTTTATGAATATGTTGAAGAGCACTGTTCCCAGTACAGACCCCTGAGGGACACCACTATTTACCACTCTCCATTCTGGTAACTGACCATTTATTCCCACCCTTTGTTTCCTATCTTGTAACCAGTTACTGATCCAGGAGAGGACCTTCCCTCTTATCCAATGACCACTTACTTTGCTTAAGAGCCTTTGGTGTGGGACCTTGTCAAAGGCTTTCTGAAAATGTAAGTACAGTATATCCACTGGATCACTCTTGTCCACATGCTTGTTGATCTCCTCAAAGAATTCTAGTGGACTGGTGAGGCGTGATTTCCCTTTACAGAAACAACGTTGACTCTTCCCCAACAAATCGTATTCATCTATGTGTCTGATCATTCTGTTCTTTGCTATAGTTTCAACCAATTTGCCTGGTACTGAAGTGAGACATACCAGCCTGTAATTTCTGGGATCGCCTCTACAGTCCTTTTTTAAATTTGGCTATCACATTAGCTATCCTCCAGTCATCCGGTACAGAAGCTGATTTAAATGATAGGTTACACACCACAATTAGTAGTTCTGCAATTTCACATTTGAGTTCCTTCAGAACTCTTGGATGAATTCCATCAGGTCCTCGTGACTTAATACTGTTTATTTTATCCATTTGTTCCAAAACCTCCTTTATTGCCACCCCAATCTGGGACAGTTCCTCGGATTTGTCACCTAAAAAAAGAATGGCTCATGTTTGGGAATCTCCCTCACATCCACAGCCGTAACGACTGATACACAAAATTCATTTAGTTTCCCTGCAATAGCCTGGTCTTCCTTGAGTGCTCCTTTAGCATCTGGATGGTCCAGTGGCCCCACTGGTTGTTTAGCAGCTTCCTGCTTCTGGTGTACTTAAAAACATTTGTGCTGTTCCATTTCGAGTCTTTGGCTAGCTGTTCTTCAAATTCTTTTTTGGCCTTCCTAATTGTATTTTTACACTTCATTTGCCAGTGTTTATGCTCCTTTCTATTTTCCTCAAGAGAATTTAACTTCCATGTTTTAAAGGATGCCTTTTTGCGTTTAACTGCTTCTTTAACTTTGTTGTTTAGCCAGGGTGGCATTTTTTTGGTCCTCTTACCATGTTTTTTAATATGGGGTATACATTTAAATTGAGCCTCTATTACGGTCTCTTTAAAACATTTCCATGAAGCTTGCAGGGATTTCACTTAGAATCATAGAATATTAGAGTTGGAAGGGACCTCAGGAGGTATCTAGTCCAACATCCTGCTCAGAGCAGGACTAACCTCAGTTAAATAATCCCAATGAGGGTTTTATCAAGCCGCAACTTAAAAACCTCTAAAGATGGAGATTCCACCACCTCCCTAGGTAACCCATTCCAGGGCTTCACCACCGTCCTAGTGAAAAACTTTTTCCTAATGTCCAACCTAGACCTCCCCCCCTGCAACTTGAGACCGTTGCTCCTTGTTCTGTCTGTCATGCGGGCTGGCTTGAGAGGGGGGGCAGTATATTAGTATATAGTATATTGTGTGACATCTGGGTGGCGGAATCAAAATAATCCGTGTGGGATATGCCATGTCAGGTACTGTTAGGAAGGTTATGATATGCTAAGTAAGATGATAATACTTATGTTCATGTGTAATATGTGAAATGGAAGTTATAGATGTATTTGAGATATCTGTGTTTCAAGTTGTGCTGCCTGGGCAACACCCCAGACAGGAAGGCCGCAGAACAATGGCCAGCGTAATGGCCCATTAAGGCCTTCCCAGGTGCAAGAGGCCCAGGGAGAGAAGCCAGCATCACCACTGAGTCACCAGAACCTGCTTACGTGACTGGATCCCAGGCACACCTGAAGAGTCACCAGGATTGGCCCATGTGACTGGACCCCATTTTGATTCTTGTGACTGCCCACAGGCCGCATGGCCGGGGGAGGGGGTTTATAAGATCAAACCACAGGATCCATCTTGGTCTATAATCCTGTCCAGCTGCAGACACACACCTACCTCTGGATCTATTCATCTTGCAACTGAACTGAAGGACTTAGACCCATCCAGGTACTGGATGTGAACCAGAGAGAACTACACAAGCCTGCAAATCCACATTTCTTCCAGAAACCTGATGTAAATGGACTTTTAATCATTTGTATATCTGTGATTTACTTTAACCCTTTAACATTTCTCTCATGGTTTCTTTCTTTCTTTTTACAATAAACCTTTAGTTTAGTTACTAAAGGATTGGCTGCCAGCGTGGTATTTTAGGTAAGATCCAAAAACTTATATTGCTCTGGTGCTGTGGCTGACCCTTTGGGGTCAGAGGGAACCTTTGTAGTAAAGAGCAGAGAGTTCTAGTAACTGGTCTCTTTACTGGACCTAGTGCTGATTTGGGAGCCTGGAGCTGAAATGCAGTGAAGGGGACTGTGGGCATTTGTGGACTGGCTTCTTGATATCCAGTGTGGGGAAATCAGAAGCAGTTCGTGGCTGGTTGGGAAGCCGGGCTTCAGTGTCACCCACCAGCGATTGGGAGAATCTGCTCTCCTTTTGCAGCCTGCCCTGACCTTGGCATTATCAGTTGGCTACCATGGGCACGGGTCGTATCACACTGTCATCTGCCACCACTGAGAACAGCCTAGCTCCATCCTCCCTGGAACCCTCTTTCAGGTAGTTAAAGGCCGCTATCAAATCCCCCCTCATTCTTCTCTTCTGCAGACTGAACAAGCCCAGTTCCCTCGCTCATACGTCTTGTACTCCAGCCCCCTAATAATTTTTGTTGCCCTCCGCTGGACTCTCTGTAACTTCTCCACATCCTTTTTGTAGTGGGGGGCCCAAAACTGGACATAATACTCCAAATGCAGCCTTACCAATGCCGAATAGAGGGGAATAATCACTTCCCGTGACCTGCTGGCAATGCTCCTACTAATGCAGCCCAATATGCCATTAGCCTTCCTGGCAACCAGGGCAGACTGCTGACTCATATCCAACTTCTTATCCACGGTCACCCCCAGGTCCTTTTCTGCAGAACTGCTGCCTAGCTCATTGGTCCCCAGTCTGTAGCTGTTCATGGGATTCTTCCATCCTAAGTGCAGGACTTTGCACTTGTCCTTGTTGAACCTCATCAGATTTCTTTTTGCCCAATCCTCCAGTTTGTTTAGGTCCTTCTGTATCCTATCCCTACCTTCCAGGGTATCTACCACTCCTCCCATCTTAGTGTCATCTGCAAACTTGCTGAGGGTGCAATCTACCCCATCCTCCAGATCATTAATGAAGATGTTGAACAAAACTTGTTGCACTGTACCTTTTAATTTCCTCATTTTTGTGTAGTTCCCCTTTCAGAAATTAAATGCTGCTGTGGTAGGCTGGTTGGTGTTTCCCACCACAGGGATGTTAAATTGTATTATGTTATGGTCACTATTACCATGCGGTTCAGCTATATTCAGCTCCTGGACTTCAGTCCGTTTAGGACTAAATCAAAAATTGGCTCTCCTCTTTTGGGTTCCAGGAGTAGCTGCTCCAAGACGCAGTCATTTAAGGTGTCCAGAAACTTTATCTCCTCCTGAGGTGACATGTACCCAGTCAGTATGGGGGTAGCTGAAATCCCCCATTCTTACTGAGTTTTTAATTTGTAGAGACTCTCCAATCTCCCTGAGCGTTTCACAGTCAGCATCACCATCCTGGCCAGGTGGTCGGTAGTACATATCCCTACTGCTCCATTCTTATTAGTCAAGCATGGAATTACTACCCATAGAGATTCTATGGGACGCTTTGATTCATCTAAGACATTTACTTCATTTGACTCCATGCTTTCTTTCACATATCGTGCCTATCGTCAAGGATCCTACTGGAAGGAGGGAAACTGAGGCACGGCTGAACCGTGCTGTGTGTCAGAACTCCACTGGGAGTAGGGAAATAGAGGGTGGCAAAGACCATGGCCAGACCCATGATACCCACCAGAGGGTTGGAAAAGCCAGCCCCAGGGGTGTGGGAAGCAGCTGCTTGGGGAAGTGCAGGCAGAAGGCTGTGTAGTCTGTGGCTGCAGAGCAGGCAGTCAAGATGTAACCAGCCTGGGGCGGGGAATGGAGCAAGCACCATCCCTCGCCCCAGGAGGTGTGACAAAGGGGGCTGGACTTGGTGGAAAGCAGGACAGGCTGCAGGAGGCCCTTTGACTCCATTCAGGCCAGCCCGCTGTTCCAGTCCCCTGCTTTATGCAGCCCCCTGACGGGAACGGTCAAGGAGCTAAAGTGAGGCACAAATCTCCTGATGAGCTGCCATCCCAGTAAAGGGCTGGGCCTGCTTCCTGCTCTTGGGAATACGCCGGTTCTGCCATCCCCACTTTCCACTGGCTGAGCCCCCTGCCCGCCTGGGAAACATGCCCCCTTTCCCCAGCCAGGCTGACTGTGGATACCAGTGTAACCCTTCTGCCAGACAGAGCCGGCAGCAGCAAAAGGCCGGGCTCTATATCGAGGGTTCCTGTCCATGATACCAGACCAAACCTCAAAGAGGGCTGCTATCATCTGCCCTTGCTTCATGATGACGTCACGGCTTGTTTCATTGGTCATCGCTATAACCACCTTTCCCTGGGCTCTGTGGGTAGGGTTATGACTCCCCTGGGCCCAGCACGCCTTCAGGGAGGCCTCCTTCAGCCGGCTGCTCTGCCATTGCTAATGTTCCCTCACTGCCCTTTGAGCAGCTACTCACGACAGGCACTTCTCGCCC
Organism: Emydura macquarii macquarii; assembly: GCF_026122565.2. Classification (NCBI taxonomy): domain Eukaryota; kingdom Metazoa; phylum Chordata; order Testudines; family Chelidae; genus Emydura; species Emydura macquarii. The sequence continues at coordinate 116,786 of NW_027133727.1, forward strand.
CGCCCTTGCAGGCACTACTAGGGGGTCGCATCTGCATAGCACCGGGCTCCCCTTAGTCGCTCAGACATCTCCGTCTCAGTGCTCTCGATTTTCCTGTAGGCTTCAGCACAAAGCGTCTGGAGCATCAGGGTGTCTAGGTACTGAACCCCAGCTCGTTGTCCGCAGCAGTCAGCGAGTACCTTGAAGAGACTGAGTTAGTCACAATCAGAACAGACACCTCGGAGATCCCTTTGGGGTCGGGCATATCAAGGCTGCAGTGTCCACCTCTTCCCTCACCCCGGATACCTGCTCTGGGAATTCCAGATGCACTATGACGTGCCCTTGGTAGGGGGATTCATCATGCTAAGGCCACACAGGCCAAGCCCTGTCAGGGGCGGTACAGGCAGGTGTGCAAGTCTCGGTTGGTAGAATGACTGAACTGTAACAGTCACTGGAGACCCAGTGTCAAGCACTGCCCTGCATTTGCTCCCTTCGATCCTCACCGTGACCTCTGCTCGAGGCCCTATCAGCGCTGGTGGGATCCCAGCTGGACAGTCATTTCCAGGGGAGTCTTCCAATCCCATGGGCCTGGGTGGCCCCTTTCCAAGCTCCTCTGGAAGTTCCTTGAACCTCCCCAATGGTCTGTCAGTTTTCCATACACCAAGGAGGGATTTTCTTCATTACGACACTTGGCTGCAATGTGTCCATCCTGGCCACAGCGGTAGCAGAAGGATGGTCCCTTTCCCTTCTCTTGGGTGGGATGGCAGCTCTAACTGCTGACTTCTCCTTCACCACAGCCAGGGGCTCTCTGTACCTGACAGTCTTAGCTCGGTCCCTGGTACTACGCAGCTCAGCTAACTCCTCTGTCAGGACCTGCATTTGCTGGGCAAGTTCCTCTCTGGGGCTTATCACCAGTACGCTGGCTGTCCACAGCGGTGCTGTGCTGGCTGGCTCAGCTGGTTGGGTTCCCCACATCTCACTGGCGCCCAGCCTTTCTTCCTCCTCTCTGACCTCTTTCATCAGTTGGGAGTAACTGGGAGGATTTTCCAGTCGTCCTTTTCACAGAATTGTAGAAGATTAGAGTTGGAATGGACCTCAGGAGGTCATCTAGTCCAACCCCCTGCTCAGAGCAGGACTAACCTCAGCTAAATCATCCCAGTCAGGGCTTTGTCAAGCCGCAGCTTAAAAACCTCTAAGGATGGAGATTTCACCACCTCCCTAGGTAATCCATCCCAGTGCTTCACCACCCTCCTAGGGAAAAACTTTTTCCTAATATCCAACCTAGACCTCCCCCACTGCAACTTGAGACCATTGCTCCTTGTTCTGTCATCTGCCACCACCGAGAACAGCCTAGCTCCATCCTCCCTGGAACCCCCTTTCAGGTAGTTAAAGGCTGCTATCAAATCCCCCTCACTCTTCTCTTCTGCAGACTAAACAAGCCTAGTTCCCTCAGCCTCTCCTCATACGTCTTGTGCTCCAGCCCCCTCATCATTTTTGTTGCCCTCCGCTGGACTCTCTCCAGCTTGTCCACATCCTTTTTGTAGTGGGGGCCCAAAACTGGACACAATACTTCAAATGCCGAATAGAGGGGAATAATCACTTCCCGCGATCTGCTGGCAATGCTCCTACTAATGCAGCCCAATCAGTAAGGAAATTTCCTAAGATGTTTACAGGAAACCCGACACTTTACAGGTCACAGGTTCTTGGACGCTGCGCATCTATCAACGGGACAATATAAAAGAGCAGTGAGAGTGTCTTATTCCAAAACAAATCAAGGTTTATTAGAAGGGAACAAAACACAGGGGTCAGAATAAATGGTGGGGGTGAACCCATGGACCCCGAACCCAATAACACAAGCCTTGGAAACCCCAGGGTCTCTGTGATTGATGACTTCTCACACTTAGGCTTCGCTATAAAGAGTTGATTCCCAATCCAATGTTGTTAACCGTCTGCTTCTTTCTCCTTGTCCGTCGAGCCTAACCACAAACCTGCTGTTACCCACCCACACCACACCATCTCTAGGAAGCACGGCCACGACCGTTGGTTGCGCCGACCTTATATAGACTAAGGGGTGTGGGCTGGACCAATCACTCGACGGGGTTTTCCCGCCGTGGAGGCCTTTGCACACCTCCCTTTCATATGGTGCACACGGCACCTACCTGTACGCACTGCACGCTAGTCCTTTATCTGTGATTTGATTGGTCAGATGGCACAATGGAGGCAAACGGCCCCTCCCTTCTATTACTGAACTTTTGACCCTGCCTAGTCTGCAACGGCAGGCGGCTATTACCGTAATGATTACCGTAACTATTTACAGTTGTATTGAGGAGAATAGAAATAGGGCCACAAGCCTACACAATATGCCATTAGCCTTCTTGACAACCAGGACACACTGCTGACTCATATCCAGCTTTTTATCCACTGTTACCCCCAGGTCCTTTTCTGCAGAGCTGCTGCCTAGTCCGTCGGTCCCAGTCTATAGCTGTACATGGGATTCTTCCTTCCTAAGTGCAGGACTCTGCACTTGTCCTTGTTGAACCTCATTAGATTTATTTTGGCCCAATCCTCCAGTTTGTTTAGGTCCTTCTGTATCCTATCCCTACCTTCCAGTGTATCTACCACTTACTGTCATCTGCAAACTTGCTGAGGGTGCAATCCACCCCATCCTCCAGATCATTGATGAAGATGTTGAACAAAACTGGTCACAGGACCGACCCCTGGGGCACTCCGCTTGTGACCGGCTGCCAGCTAGACATGGAGCCATTGATCACTACTCGTTGAGCCCTGTGCTCTAGCCAGTTCTCTATCCATTTTATAGTCCATTCATCCAACCCATACTTCTTTAACTTGCTGCTAAGAATACTGTGAGAGACCGTATCAAAAGCTTTGCTAAAGTCAAGGTATATCACATCCACCACCTTCCCTACATCTGTGATACGACCC
>NW_027133728.1:0-1219 GCF_026122565.2 Emydura macquarii macquarii
AGGACTTATCTGGATCGACTGAGCGGTCAGTGAAGACCCGCTCAGTCGATGCAGAAATCGACGTACTAAGACCACCTCCTCAAGTGGCGTAGTGCTGCCTTGATGGGAACCGCGCAGTGCAGTGAAGACGGCACGCAGAACGAAAGCACAGAAGTCGACAGGAGTTACGCAAGTTTTTTGCGTAGTTTGCGTAACTCCAGCCAACTGCCGCCGAATCTCCGAGGTAAGTAAGATAAGCTCTTAGTTAATTCCATGCTTGTTATGCAGACAGCTCTAACGTAAGGCAGCTCGTGCCCCAGCTGGCATAACTCACCCAAGCTCCATTGGAGTTAATGCCCCTATGCCTTTTTACACTGAACAAATTCACTTTGACTGTTGGTTGTAATGAGCAGACTCTAAAGTGCATGTCTATCAGACTATACGTGGGCAAGTCTCCTTTCAAAGGAGGCCTGGGCAGGAAATGGTTTTCCCATCCCATGAAAATTTTTGATATTTAGACATTTTTCTTGTCATCAATCAGGACAAAAAGTCAAAATCTCAAAAACTTTTGTGTACCAAAAATCTGGAAAAAAAAAATTCCCTGTGGTTGAATAAAAAATGATGATAATTTTTAATATAATTTCACAATGTTTTATTTCATTTTTAACCATTTTTCCCTTTTAAAATGTTTTTAGTGTATATTTACTAAAATTTCAAAATAAAGTCATTTTGACTCAAAAAACCAAAACTTTCTGGTTTGACAGTCTTAAAACAGGAGGCTTTCACCACCTAGAAAATGTTCTAACCACAAAATATTTTGAGCTGTGTTTTCCATTGAACCCAAAACTGTTTTGCAAGCAGTTTTGGTTTTGCTGAATTGGCATTTTTCAACAAAAACAACAACAACATTTCAAAAGAAAATTCCTATCCAGAGCTGCTATTTCAAAGGTCCTTCTTCCTGGCAGCTGGCTGCAGTGAGGACAGCAAGGGGAGAAGTCAGGTGACTCTGAAGGATAAAATTTCTACTTGAGTGCGTGCATGTCTGTGGTTCCTCTATGACCCATCCCCCATCTCTCCTCATGCCTGTGAGGTCGGGAAGGGTTATCAGCCCCATTTCACAGACTGAGGACCAGACATATTAAGTCAAATACTCCCAAAACTGTCCAAAAGACCTGGGCTCCTGTGGTGGAGGTCACCCACCTCCTGAGTGCTTTCTAGCGGCTGGGTACAGTCCCCAGCT